>NW_026782110.1:600000-885332 GCF_031769215.1 Ylistrum balloti | reverse complement strand
GATGATGGAGAGTGTTGGTTTAGAAGCCTTGTTTCCATCTGACGAAGGATTCTACATGCATAGTGTATATGGAAAGGCTCACAGCACTAGCTCAAACCAAAAAAGATGTAAAATGCAACACGAAAATTGCAAAGAATTGGTAGAAAGAATTCAATCCCAAAAAGGATCTGCTGTCTACTTCACAGGTAAGTTCTTGCTGAGAAATTATACAGTATTCAATCTAAGTACTGATAAATTATGTCTCCCGTTTGATTGCAGGTGTATTAGTCAGCCATTTTCTTGAGAGTACAAATATATTATAGAAGTACAGAGTCAATATGTATTATATAATGTACCTATGTGATGTAGATTTCCTGACACATTTTATGGAAAGCTATCATTAAGGGGGAAAATAAAACAAAATATAATGTTATTGATTGAGAAAGAAATTTATTAACCTCCTTTTCTTAAAAAAATCATGATTTGATAACTGATAGTGTACGCTTAATACTTGCAACATTCTTCAGGAACTATGGGGAGCTACTCTGCACCATTGTGTTAACGAACAAAAGTGGGCTTTGGCTTATGGCAAATCAGGCTTTGGTCAATGCAGTCACGGACAACTAGCGGAAGCAGACCGATACCAGGAATGGTTAGAAAAGGGATGTACACATCACAATGCACTCAGAAGGGTTGTATTGGACACTTGGTTTCTTCGTCAGGTGCCTTACTACTTGAACTGCAGGTAGGTTTTCACTTCAAAACATTGTGGTGTATTTGTGTTTCAAAATAGCAAAAACTAAGTAGTGATTGTAGCATTATGACCACTGATTGTGCATATGTAATATTAACCTTGACGTGTTGTTTAGTTAACATAGCATGATTATGTGGTAACAATGAGTCGAGATGCCAGAGTCCATATCAACCTAAAGGCCTGGGATTCTGTTGCATTTGGCAAGAGAGATAAAGTTCTACCAAGTCTCTTTTTCAAATAATTGACCTTTACCCACTTTTAAGGTCACACAGGTCGAATGAACTCTCAGAACAGACATTTAGGGTTCTGATATTTGACTGTAGCATGTTGTAATGAAGCTTCAAGTTTGTTCAAATGGTGGTATTTGGCCCTCTATCAATGTCACAGCAGCACAGATGTTTGTGCTGCTTTATGAGAAAAGTTGTCAAATGACCATGTCACTTGCTCTAAAAATCAGAGTGCGGATCTACAATTTATGAAGCACACTCTTCAAATGAGATTTGCAATCACATATGTTTGTGTCGCCTGCAAAAGGCGACATAGGTATGGTGATATCGGCGTCTGCACTAAGGTTTTTTCACGATAACTTGAGTTCCCTTTGGCCAATCAGCTTCAAACTCCTTACAGTGATTCCTCGCTAAAAGTGCTTGCTTGGGATTGCTTTTCAGGTTCAAGGGTCAAAGGTCAAGGTCAATGTTAGTATAAATAGATTTTTGTCCTAGGCACGTGACACTTTTCTATGAAATTCTTGTTTATATACATCTATTGTAAGAAATTTTGACCAGAAGTCATGGTTTCCAATTTGCACACATTTTTTTTTTCACTCCACAGAAGTACTTCAGAGCTTGGAAAATTTTCATCAGCTTGTTTTGATGTATTGTGAAAAGCGATACTCGTATGTGCCACCTGTCTACCATGCCAGGATCCTTATGGCTGCTCTGGACTATAATGAAAATGTGGACAGACATAAAAAGAGATAAAGACGGCACAATAAGGTATCTTCTTATTTGATTTGCAGCTGTAGAACTTTGTGCCATATGAAATTGAGCAAAATTTTACAATATTTAGAACAATGAGCCTTGTAATGCTATACATGCTATAAGATTAGTCAATCGGCAAGGACTCGGGATCAGTATTGCACCGGCACTTCTGGAAAAGAAATTGTTGTAGAATATAAAACACACGTTAATAGATTACAATGTGACATATAATAATGCTCCCTTGGTAAAGAGTTGTATTTCTTGAACAAGTACAGATTACATATCATGGTAATACATATCAAAGTATTTAACTCCGTGTAGAGAAATGTACATATTCACTGGGTTATGTCATAGTAGGTGCATTTAGACTGAAGTACTAGAACAATAGAAAAATACAGTTCATCTCTGAACTTCTGGATTTAACATTACCAACCAACGGTATTACAATCTGTTTGCAGGTAGCAGAGAAATTTCAACAAAAAGTTTGGCAGGTGGGCTGTGCATTCCGTCAAGGAAGAGAAGTCGTACACTCATGTCAAAGGACGATTAGAATCTGTAGTGGAGAACCATTTGGCAGATCGAGTTGGGATGAAGGAAGGACCAACTATGGCACAAAAGGACCCCAGACGGGTTGCGAAGACCATTGCTCCAGTACCACAACTCCCAACGTCTGAGCTCGTAAAGCAACAGAAAAGTAGACTGAAGTAAATCTTATCTTGGCCTGTTTCATAATCCGGATTTGTGATATGATATAGTGGGATGTTCAGAAGACATTTTTGATGACGAATGAACATTGACTTTTTTAAAAACAGAATTATTACGTGTTCATGAACAGTTCTTGCTTCAGTATTCTAGTTACATTAATTCTGTGACTTAGTTTGGCTGATTCCTGAAGGAAAATGAATCTATATTGTGCTGTGCCATCCATCTGTCTGTGTCAGTTTTGAGATCTTTATTCATCTTCAATAACACAAAGATACTCGATTCAAGCCTTTTTGCACATAACATGCTATAATGGAGTCATTTCATGTTTGTTACCACAACGAAATGACCTTAAATTGCTTTTTAGATGATTTAGGGTCAGATTGTGTAAATTTCCAAGTAACATTTTGAAAATCTGAAGACCCATGATGTTTTGTCTGTGGCATACTGTGTTGCTATCAAATTTGAGCCAATATATATATATATACTGTTTCAGCTTTTCCTTTTTACACTGCATTGCAGATAAGCATTTAGAAACCATATGGTAATTTTGGCTTTTTGTTTCTAAATACATTTGATGTTAATTTTATTACATGTATTTTATACCAGATAAATCATGTGATATTGATTCATGTTTTTGTTCTTATTTTGTAAGTAATGAATTTAATCATTATCTCAATGAGTAACTGTAGACTGGTATATGGAGCAAACTCACAGAGTGACTGTTGCTGTAGATTTCGTTGTCAGGAAACATGAAATTTCTGTTTTAAACTCAAGTGGACAAGAGTATATGCATTGGTGTTATTATGTCAGGTGAACTTTAACAAATTCTTGTAGGATCAACAAAAATTCACAATATTTATATTTTCATTATTTGAAAAATTTTATATTTTCAAAAAATCTCCATGTTTGAACACACTTGTATATTTTGCCTAGGCCATAACTCCTAAATTGTAAAAGATATCTTCATAAATCTCACCTGAAGGAAATATGCAGTGCACTACTGAAAGGTCAATACTGTGACACTGACCTTGTTGTCAAAGGTCATGAATATTGTGTTGTTTGGGCCATAACTCCTAAACCATAAAAGATGTCTTAATCACTGAGGGAGATGTATAAAGCACTACCGAAAAGTCACTGACCTTGATATTGAAGTTACAGTTCAAAATGCTGGGAAGGGGAGACATACTGGTATGTTTTTGGTCACCAAAACAAATTACATATAACACATGTACTAGTTCGAGTGTCATTGGGTTGACCAACCTCGGCTTCACACAAAAGTTACTAATTGAAGGTGTTTGCATAGAATAGATTTTAAATGTAAAAGGTCAATGTAAATAGAAAATAAATTTTCATGTGGTAACTCTAGTTCAATTATCACCATTCAATCTGAAAGTACATAGTTTCAGAATGTAAACAAAGGTGGCCAGAACAGTCAGTATCCCTCAACGAAGAAGTGACTTAATCAGAACATGACCCTTCAAGTTCAGATGAAAATTCGGGTGATGAGAATGCCATGATCACTGACCATAAAACAGAAACTGAACCCATCACTTTAGTTGCTGAACAAAAAGAATGTCTTGAAAAGACACCATCTGGCAGTGAACAGTCATATAAGAAAAAGAAACGCAAGACTCACAAAAAAGACACTTAAGAGAGGCACTAAAACCAGCACCATGACCACCCTCGACAAGTTTCTAAACCAAGGAACTCCGATGTCTCGTAAATCAAGACAGATGGCCGAAGAGGTGCGTACACCACCAACTCTTGACAGAAATGCTGGAGGCTGGAGGAAAAGCAAAGAAAAAACCAAAGGACGATAATCAAAGTAAATAACAAGGTGTAAATGTAATGTAGACCAATGAAAAATAATAACTTTTGGGATTTGTATCCTTTTTCCCTTCCAGATCTACAAATACAGTATCCATGAGAAAATACAATCACAGTAAATATATAACAAAGTAGAAATTAAGTTAGAAATGTTTATTTACAATGTAGAAAATTTCACTAAAACAATCAAACATGGTAATATATGTATGAATCACGAAATATATTCTATACAGAATGTATGCCATATTAACTACATAAACAGTATACATGTATTTACATTGTACATATATCAACAAAAAACAACACCATGTTAATTGTGTCATACAATGTATAATGTACAAACAATGAAAACAACACATACAACAAAATGTTACATATGACAATTATAATCTAAATATCAAAATATTAAATGCGTCTTACAAGGTGTATATGTATAAATGTATGTATAATAAAAAATACCTGTATATTACAGGATAAAATCCATCAAATTATTAATCAGTTAAAAACAGACAATATTTTCAAAATATTCAAAAACTCAAAACAAATTGCAATGTATAACGCTAAAAACACAAGGTCTCGGAGAAAAACAAAAAAGAAACAGATTTTATGCATGGGCTAAGGAACAAAAAGCTAATCATGTATACAAGAGACAAATTTCATAAAAACACCTAAATTATATCACTGCTGAATGGTGAGGAGATGATACATAACTGTTGTACCATTCAGAGCAGAGGAGTATCTATATTACTAAAAAATAGCTTGAATCATGAGATAATAAATACATGGTCTGATGAAAATGGTAGATGTATTATGGTAAATTTACAAATATATGAAAACAAATTTACAATTATCAACATATATGCCCCATATGAAAAACAGCAAAACATTTTTTTTTAAACAAAATTAAAAACAAAATAGAAAAGTTTTAACAGGGCATGATAATAATTGGAGGGGACTGTGAATAGAATACAGAAATGTGTTAATGGCCTTACTATATCAAAAAGAGAACTTAAATTATTTGACATGTGGAGATTAAAAAATCCTACAAAAGAACAATTTACTTGAAGAAAAAATAAAAGCAAGTAAAATTGACTACTTTTTGATATCAAGGGAAATAACTCCCAAATTAATTAAAAACAGATATCTGTCCTATGATAAAATATATTTGAAATTTAACAAGAGCCTACTAAACAATGAAGCATACAAGAATAGCCATTATAAAGACATGTAATACGAAAATATAAAACAAAACAACAGAGGTACATACAGCATGGGACATATGCAAAATACAGATTAAAGAAGAATCAATATCCTTTAGTTAAAAAAAGCCAAAAATACAAAAATTGAAATACAGAGGATTGAGACAACAATAAAAAGTCTATATGAGCAGTCACGCATTGAAAACAGTGACAAAATTAATGAACTGGAAGCTAGTCTAGAAAATCTGTATAATAAAAAAGGCATATGGTGCGCAAATCAGATCAAAAGTTAATTGGTTGGAAAAAGGCGAAAAAAACTCTTGAAAAGAAAAGACAAAGACAAAAATTAATAACAAAATTAACAGTGAAGATGAAGTTATGCTGACCAAACCAAGACATTTTAAATAGACTAAGACAGTTTTATGAAAATCTTTAACAAGAAAAAGAACAGACCCTGCAGATATTTTGAACTATATTGAGAATACAGAATTTGAAAAACAGCAAGAATGTCTATCCTGTGACGAGGCTATAACTTCAGATGAAGTTGAAGAGGCAATAAAAAATATGAAACTCAGTAAATCAGCAGGCAATGACAGTTTAACAGCAGAATTCTGCAAGTTTTTTTTCGCCTCCCCTAAAGGAAATTTGAGTAACTTGATTCAATGAAAGTTATAGGAAAAAAGAATTAACAACATCTATAAAAATCAGGGTAACCTTTCCCTACTTTATAAAAAAGGTGATCCCCTAAATTATAAAAACTGGCCTCCCAATCACACTTCTTAACATTGACTATAAAATTCTAGCAAGGAGCTTATCAGAAAGAATCCATTCTTCCAAACATAATTAGTTCCAACCAAAATGGCTTCATTAAAGGTTAATATATTGGATATAACATGCGACAAATTATAGATATAATTGAAAACAATGATAAATGTAAATTAAAGGGTGCATTATTATTTTTAGACTTTGCTAAAGTGTTTGATACTGTTAAATGGGAATTTATTTATCAAACAATTTTTAAATTTGGCTTTAATGAATGCTTTGTAAACTGGATTAAAACTCTTTATAAAAATATAACCTGTGTAATTAGTAATAATTGATGGATTTCGGAGCCAGTACAAATTATCACGCAGAATCAGACTGGGCTGCCCTGTATCAGCATTATTGTTTGTGATGGTAGCAGAATTGATGGCCATCAGAATAAGAAGTAACGAAGATATACATGGCTTTGTAATTAAAAATAATCAAATTTGTCCATATAAAATATCACAATTAGCTGATGATACCACATTGTTTTTAAATTCAAAACAAGATATTGAAAAATTTCTAAACTTAATAGAAACCTTTGGCACTTTTTCGGGTTTAACTTTGAATAGAGAAAAAACAAAAGGATTAAGACTAGGTAATCAAGTAATGACTGAAGATAATTTTGAAGGAATAATGTGGACAGATGAAATAATCAAAGCTCTTAGTATCTACTAATGTCTGAACAAAAAAAAGATGTTAGACTTAAATTGGAATGAAAAAATTACTAAAATTAAGAAAATAATTGATAACTGGAAATTAAGAAAGCTGACAATAATAGGAAGAATACATCTAGTTATATCCTTACTCATACCACAATTAACATACCTAAGCTCCATGCTATATATTCACCATCACACTATACTTCAATTTGAAAGAATAATTTATATAAATGTGACCGTGCGGTCTACATCATTCTTGTTTTTGGAGAATCAATATAAATAACTCTTCTCCCATGGACAGTTCCACATCCTTTTATTTTGTTGGTTCTTCTATACAATCTTTTCTAACATGTGGTCTCTCTGTATTTCCAATCTCAACTTGCTCTCCATGACTCTGTATCCGGACTCTCTCTCTAAACTCAGTCCTTATCTTATCTATGTCATCTAATATATAGATAGTCTAAATGTCATTCCTTTCAGTTCTATTCTCTGATTCTATTGGTCAGTTCTATACTGAGGAGGTGGGCCTAGCCCAATGAAGTCTTGTTTCAGATGCCCACTCCCTTTCTAAGGTTCCAGATTTTGCCTTTCTACCAATTACACCAAATGTACCTTACATCCACACACCATTGTCCAGCAACCCTCACACCAATATCATCACACTCCTCACTCTCTTTGAAATCCAGCCACCGTGTGTGGTCTGGTCATCGCTTTACTCACTACATCTCTTTCAAATATCTTTTTAATTACTTTCTTCTCTGATCTCCCAAACTGTCCATTTCTCACCTGTCACATAAACATCTGGGAGGGGAAGCGAGAGAAAGTCAAACGTAAAACAATGATTTGACCATACCAAGATGGTGGGTCAAACTGTATAAACTTAAAATCCCACATTGATACAATAAGATTTAGCTGGTTGAAAAACTAACATCCAAGGAAAATGCTTTATGGAAAGTTATTATACCAGAGTTTCAGATAGGAAAATTTGGACCAAATTTCTTAATATGCAAAATGAATCTAGATAATTTGAAAAACCTCCGAAAAAGTGAAGAACTTTCCCCATTTTACTGTAATATTTGATCCACATGGATAACACTAAAAGGACCATGCATAGAACCAAAACACTACAATAACATGTTATCACAAATTATATGGGGAAATAAGTACATAAAGATGAATGGTAAAACTCTTTGGTTTGAAAATTGGCTAAATTCAGGAATATTCACAGTTAAGGACTTACTACACAACAATGTAAAATTAAATGAAAGAAATATTTATGAGAAACTTCAAAACAAAAGTAGTTGGTTTTCAGAGATATCAATAATTAAAAAAAGCAGTCCCAAAAAGATGGCTTAGGGAAATGGAAGAAAGTCAGGTAAACTTATAGAACTTTATAGTCACTATAAAAATGATCTGATCATTAAACTCCCTAAACAAGAACAAATTAAAATAAAAATTGTACCAATCAAAAAATATATAATCATCTTGTGAAAATTAGGTCAGAAAAACCTATCACTACCATATATTGGGAAAATAAACTAGGTATAATTCTGCATTATAAATTAAAATATATACATGAATTTATATTTAATATTTACAAAATTATAAATTGAAAGAGTTCAAATGGAAACTATTCAACAAAATTCTGGCATCAAAAGAGACCCTATACAAGTGGAAAATTAATGATATCCGTAACTGTAACTACTGCAATATCAAGGAAGACTATGAACACTATTTCATAAAATGTAAATACTTAACAAATTTTCATAAAAAAAAAAAAGCAAAACAGATATTTGAAAGATTAGGATATTAAAAAAAGGCATGTTGACGATAAAAAACCTAGCCATCGGCTATAAAATAGAATATCCAAATTATCATGAAATTAATCACCTTTTAACTTTGATCGGATACATCATTTACAAAAGCAAAAGTTACTATATTAGTGAGGGAAAAACAATACTGGTTAACATAGCAAACATATTCAAACAACACATACAAATAACAGTAGATGAAAACAAATACAGAAAACTTACATATAAAACCTTTCAGGATGTGCTGGGTGTGCTTTAGACAAAATTCCTTCATGTATATTGTCTGTTAATTATTTCATATCAAAATCAAATCTGGAAGAGAAAACTGGCAGTAATTAATTCAATTATTCTGAATTCAGAAATAAATCGACCTACTTATTTAATCATATATTCATATGGATAACTACACACTCAATGTTTACATATATGTATCATGTGACCCCGGACGCGTGCGTCATAAGGCCACCAAGGGGAATCTGAACTTTGAATTATATTAAATATAACCACCTTTTATTAAAATTATTAATAATAATATAAAAAGGTATTCAAAATACAAGGAAAAACTACAGTGAAACACAACTTAAAGTAGCAATTCAATATAGGACTACATAAACATTAGTAGTAGGCATACTGTACCGAACATTATGCACTAGCTAGTTATAGTGTTGTCACCGAACGTGTGCTCGGAGACTATCAGAAAAATAAGGGCATATATATCATAACAGTCCATTTTTGTGAAATAATACTTACTGGTTGTTAACTAACATCCCACTGCAGCTGACACATCAACACGACTAAAATACGAGTTCATACGTTACACCCGAGCACACGACACTTTTATAAAAGTAAAAATTAAAAACCGAACTGACGACAGGATAATGAACTCCGGATTTGACACGGAAATAAACTGCTTAATTTGATAAACTATTACATATTATGTATTATTTAATTGGTAATTAAACTTTTCATAGATAATATAATAACAAAAACAAAACAAATGAAAATTTAATACATACATATATATTTTTCCCCATAAAACAATAAGAGTGAAATGTAGAGCAATTTCGTCTCCGAACAATACATGTAAATAGTTATTCTCTATAGTTCACTATTGGATCTAACATGCTTCCTTTCGGAACTATTGTTTACAATATCATTTTATGATATAATCTCCATAAGTACTGTTTTTCCATACATTATACCATATATTATACCTATCTTTTTCTCAAAATATTGCGATGACAGAGAAGTGAAATTAACTGTCAATTAGCGATATTTACAGATTTTATAGGAAAAGAGTTCCAATATTACCTGTTATTACCCTCTAGATATTCAGGTCAATCATGGCCTCCCCAAGTGCAGTTTAAGAGACAAATATGTGGACGTATTCAATGTTTTTATCTATAACTTTATATTTGTGGAGAAAATGTCATCATGATTCCATCATACCATGTAGCACGTCCAGATCAAAGGAGGAATATACGGAGGACAAAATCATCGAAATGAGAGAGAGAGAGAGAGAGAGAGAGAGAGAGAGAGAGAGAGAGAGAGAGAGAGAGAGAGAGAGAGAGAGTTCCTGGTTGACAACATTTTCGTCGAGTTAGAATTGGCTGCACTTCATTAGAATCGCCTGTAAGCGAGATCCGATTGTATATTACCTTACATTGTTTTGCTGTGGTCTCCTCATTCATAATGCACGGAAATTCAAGAAAGTAGCCAGTGGGATTATATCATTTATAAATTACTCGTATTAATATCAAGGCACAATTTTATTGTACATCTGATTTTCTTGTGTCACTTTGCAGATTCACCCTGCATATTGTTATATATTAAAATATGAATGAAAACGTCGCTTAGTTTCATGTTTTTACTAAGACACCCACAGTCACACTGCACGTGACTATATGTATTATTAATTAGTGCATCTCATGGTCAGAGGCTGTTAGCTGCAGTGTGGTACTTTGCATTCAGTGTTCTGCCTGCTGATATAACCTTTAATAGATTGGCAATAGGTATCCACACATATAATTCACTCTACAAATTTAGTGCGTAAATCCTGGGGTATATTGTTCATGGTGGGGTGGGTTATTATATGTCAATTTATTATTAAAATTATCCTATTCAAAATAAATGAGGAGTATATATATCTTTACATCTTTGTAACAATTTTTTACATTTTAAATATTTCCGTTATTTTTTCTTTAATTTTGATTCCCGATAACTCCACTTTGAGATGACTACAGCATAGAACTTTTTATCAGCTTTTAAAATGAAGTATCATTTGTGTTGATATGTGGGCTAGTGACCGAGCTACACTTTTTAGTGGGATTTCTAGCATGAGGCCCATTGTGTAGCTATGGTTTGGCGCTAGTGGCAATACCTTCCCAAGATGGCGGCGCTGCAAACACGTTGCGTCAACAGTTGGGGATAGGCCGCGCGACATCTAGGTTAGATATCTATGCCAAAGACAACATGGTGTATTGTTTTGCGTTTGGGTGTTCCCGTCGAACTGGTGAGAAACGGACGTGTAGCATGTTTCGGTTCCCCGTAAACCTCAAGGATAGGAAAAAACGGGTCGAACGATGAAGGTAGGTCAGAAATCTGACTGGAAATCGCGAGGATTTGGCAAGATTAAAATTCTTAGGACATAGCCTATATTTCGGATGTTTTGACAAGTTATAGGCCTAGTGATTTCTTATTTAGCGTATGCTTTTATTATTCTTAATATTGATGAAAGAGATGGGTTCAAATAATATTCGCTTATACAGATATGACAAGATGAAATACGCCTTTTTGGCTTATGTATAGTATCTGCAGATTCATATCAGTTGAAGCACAAGGCTTTGTTACGAATATATAAAGATATACGTCACATAGGCCTACCGATCTATTTCTTTTTCTAAGTCATTCGTAACAAATCCCTCTGGTTGAAGTTGAGTTGCAAGAACTTGCTTCCAAATCAATCCTAAATACTGTATAAATTTAAACTTTGTTCATTTTCTGAAGAGCTATATATACATCTTCAGACGTGCGGACAGGGAGGTAAACATCTACAACGACAGAATGTGTAGCTGTCATTTCCTTGATGGAAAGAAAGAGAATGGGTCAACTGTTTCTTTGTTTTAGTAAAGACGTTGGCTGTTTCCCTGAAATATCCACCCCACAAAGGTATATAATGCTTGTTTAGGTAGAAAACGTAAACAGTTCAGCATTGAAAACAAATAATTTTTTATACAACTATAAAAGAAAAAATGTTTTGCAAACTGAATGAAGCGCATTCATGATTGGTTTGCAATTTGTTTGTTTTGTTGTTTTATCTTTTTCATAGTTGCATATAAAAACAAAAATTAGTTCAACTTTGGTAATTATTTCAAATTTGACTTTATGACAATTTGATATCCATATTCCATTCTGTAAATAAAAAAAATCTTGAATTTTTGCATAAATTTTCATCCAGATAGTTCAAAGCAGAACACACTATTCACGTAGTGAGATCTAGGTTCGAATCCTAGTCTAGATTTTTTTTTTTTTTTTTTATAAATTCAACGTTTTGTTTACAATTCATTTAGATTTTGACAAAACACAAAAAGCTACCTTGAAATAACCCCCCCCCCCCCCCACCAATTTGGCGTTATTTTCGTAGCCTTGGATTGTCTAGCATTTTTCGTACTGACAACTAAAATTAATTATTGAAAATAACTTTATTATTTCTTGATAATTCACAGTAAATAACAATTATGAAAATATATATAACAATCTTCCTGAATTAGCTTTTTCTAACATTTTACATTGTAACATCATGAAAAAGAGTGCATGACATTATTTAATGGCATAAGTCAGTAAATATATATCAAAACCATTGAAAATGGGTTGGAGGGGGGGCTTGACTGTATATCGTTCATTTACTATTTGAATCAAATTGGCTCCATCTTTTTGTATGTTAAAGTTATTTCCCTTTAACTATAATTTTTGTACAGTCAGATTTTTCTTGAAGTTTGATTAGAGTTATTTGCCCTTCGCAACCAGTTATATGTTAGAATTACGACTGCAGTGTTTTCTATGTAAACATCTCTCGCTATGTCATGATGCCGCGCTATGTAAGAATTATGGTTTGTCATTGTTTATTTTGCTGCATGTATGTGATATGTTTTACAGCCGATCGCTTATAAATCAGCTTTCTAATGATGTGTTTTGATTATATGACCATATAATTTATATTGTTAAATAGTGATCCGGATATTTTGAGCAGTTGTATTAGTTTTTACCTTGTTCCGGATTTGTCCGTGTTTGGTTTTGTAATAAGAGAGTTTTGCGGGAGAAAATGAAAGACGAAACATGAATTCTGGCAGATGTCATTGATAATTCCTCAAAGATAATACTGCAAGCGAGTACAAACGATACATGGTGAAGAATCCGAACTTTTAGATTGTGAGGTGAGGATGGATCTAACCAACTGACAAATTGATTTGTTATTAGAACTTACTACAACGTTTTGTCAAGTGACACACTCCTACGTCGCGCTAACCTCGTTGAAATATTTTCCCGCAAACGTTACTGTAATTGGGCAGAAGCAACAGACAGTCAACAAGACATAGTGTATCAATTGTGCAACCAGCATGGACATGCTGCATCAGATTGTAGTAACATGCGCCAATCAGCTTGTCATGGTCAGTATAGGGATGGATGGAATGATCAGCAAGGTACTGAAGAGACACAGTCTCATAACAGTCTGACATTAATTTAGGACCACAAGTCAATTATGTGAACAATACAGATATGCTTTCTGATGAATGTAGCACTGCTAGTGACAGTGAGGATTTACAAGTTGAAAAATCTTTAAAAAGCCTTACTCGACAGTTAATATCATGTCAAAACATCTGTTTGATATATTAACACATTCATGTTGCAACAATATGTCAAATGTCAATATTAACGCTGAATATATTACAGTAGCAGATAGTCGGAGAGTTAAGATTTTAGGTACATCGAAGGTCAAGGTCAGTACCAGGTATGGTAAACACAGGATATTTGTTTATGTTCTCAAAAATACCTAACACCCACATATTCTTTTTTTGTTTTTTTTTTTTAATTTTTATTTTCCAAAAGAGAGTTTTAACAATGCGAAAACAATATTATCAAAACATCATACAGTACATTACTTGCAAATTTCGATCCATACACCATAATTTCATATTCACTCCAAAACTTATAAACATTGTTTTTTTTTTTTTTTTTTTTGAAAGATAGGAGGATGAAGATCTAGCAGTATAAAGAAAAGAAAGAGAAAGAAACAAAAAAGGAAAAGGAAATTGAAATAGAGAGAAGAAATAAGGGAAGAAATAAGGGAAAGCCAGCAAACCTTCCAAGTGTGTGACTTATGTTGTTACACCCACTTATTCTTGGTACTACATATCTAATGCCCAAGGATGTTGTACTAGATTTTAAGGAGAAGACAACTACTAACAGTACTTATTCTATCAGAAACAAAACTACTGTATAGTTGAATCCTAATTCAGAGACGGAATTACCAGATTCTGTACCAGTAGGTACACAGGGGTTAAGTACAACCAGTCAAGGTTTGTCACAATTAGATTGTTTAGCTGCCAGAGGTGTTGTAACTGTACATAATGTGAGTAAAATTCCAGTTAGGATTATTAATTTGACATCTTGTGTAGTTAGTATACCAAGAAATACTGTTATTGCAAAATTTGAAGTTTTGAACAATGATTTTATGGTACAGAAATGTGTTGGAGAGAACTTGTTTCAGTGTAACAGTATTAATGTAAATGTTTCCTTTCCAGCACTGTCTAGCATTAATAAGGTGAATGTAGGGAATGTCACACCACATTTTTCACAAGAGCAAGATGTCAAGAACAGAGTTGTTTTCCCTGACTTGAGTAGAAATGTGGGAGTTACCTCCCCTTTAGTACAACAATGTAAAAAGCAAGTACTTGGTGACAAAACTAGGTTTTTGAAGAATATTGATATCGAAAATGTATGTTGTCATTTGTCAGAGTCACAGAATTGTCATTTATCTGATGTACTTTATGATAACGAAGAGGTTTTTCTTAAACCTGAAAATCCAACTCTAGGTTTTACTAGTATGGTTGAACATCATAATTATTTAAAACTAGATTTTGTTCCCAAACACCAGAGGCCGTATTGTTTAAATCCTGATAAGCGTGAGGTACTTCGGCATCAGTTACAAGAACTAATTAGTCAGGGTATTATTGCACCTGTTAGTGCTGATGAGGACATTCCAATAACTAGCCTTATTATACTTGTGTCCAAGAAGAAAAAGTTGGCTAGCCATATCAAACCAGGTTCAACGGAAGCTAGCCTGTCTCAGTACAGGTTTTGTTGTGTTGTTATCTGAACTCGCAAACGCAACAATGCAAGTATGCTATACCAGATCTTCAGGAATTGACAGAATCTTTTTCTAACAAAATTTCAAATTATATACCCTCAATAGATCTCAGTTCTGGATTTTTTCAGATGGGTATTCCTGCTAGTTCTTAAGAATATACGGCTTTCATCTCTTGTTTCGGCTCGTACACATTTTTGCGACTTCCTATGCGTCTCAACACAGCCCCTAATTCATTTCAGCTGTTAATAAACAGAGTTCTCCATGGTTTGACTGTCAATGTGTTACCAAGATGATGTAATTATATGTTCAGGAACTTTTGAGGAACATATGAAAGACTTACAGGAGGTATTTGATAGATTTCAACAAACAGGACTAAATCTCGGGCCTGGGAAGTGTAAGTATGCCCAATTTGAGTGTTTATTTCTAGGTCATGTCATTTCAAAGTCAGGAATTCGAGCACCAACAGACCGAGTGAATGCGATTAAAGACTACAGTGTACCAAATCAGCAAAATCGCTCAAGCGGTTCCTTGGACTTATTGGCTGGTTTAGGAAATTTATTCCTCAATTTTCATCTGTTGCAGACCCCTTACTCTTTCTATTGAAGAAGGATGTAAGGGATAAGGGTATATCCTCTATCACAACCATCCTACAGAGAACCCGCAAGGTGAACCCAACTTCACGGTCAAGGTCGTGAGATTTGGCTCTAAAATCCTTTCAGAGTATCAACCTTCATACGGCCCCACCAAGCTCGAATTATTGGGTGTTACAACAGCAGTGCTTGACTGTGCGTCATACATCCGGGGTTCTCATTTCACTGTTGAATGTGATCACCAGGCTCTCAATCCATTGTTTCAGAAGAAGTTGAAATGTGCCATTTATGAGAGATGGTTTGCCATTCTTCAGGAATTTAACTTTACCATCAGATATAAACGCGCGTCAGAAATGTATGTTCCAGACGCCTTATCTAGGGAACCGGAGGATAGGGACAAATCGATAAATCCTTTATGGTACATTTTATAGGCCCCCGAATTCCCCGGTATCTACATGGGATCATATATATCATTCTATCGATCTAGCTTTTAATACTGATATAAATGATATTATAATCACAGGTGATTTTAATGTTAATTCACTCGTTTAGAACCATACAAATGTACATTTACGGACATTACTCACAAATTTTAACTTATCCCAGCTAGTAAATGAACCAACTTTTTATACAGAAACACCGTCATCCTTGATAAATATAGTCTGCACGAGCGTCTCATCATTGATTGGGAATTGTTACGTCGGTGAAAGCTAACTTGACCTGCCATTAAGGTATCATTGTCCAGTTTATGCATCACTTAATCTTGAGAAACCAAAAACGTTTAGTTTTAAAAGGGGTATTTGTTTGATTTAGAGGACTACATTTCTTATAAACAAAAAGTTGACAGTATTAACTGGGACGACATGATAGATGTAAACGATGTCAATAAATGCGTAGATAACTTAACATTGTTGTTATTAACGCCGCTAAACAGTGTATTCCCAGTAAAATGATAACAGTCAGGTCTAAAAATCCCCCGTGGATGGCTAATGAAATTCGGAAGCTGATTCTTAAACGTAAAAATTCACCACATAGCTAAGCGTACAGCACTCGACATGGATTGGTCGAACTTTAAACGAATTCGAAATAAATGTGTAAATGCTATAAGGCAGGCAAAATTTATTATTTTGAAAAACTTCGCAAAAACCTTGATTGTAAGAAAAACAGTGGTGGAAAATAGTTAACAGTTTCATGTCAAACTCTGACAAAAGATGCCTGATTCATCCTATATATGATAATAACAAAGTTCTGTCTGATGATGCAGATAAGGCTAGTGCGTTTAATTTTGTTTTTAATTCCCAATCAATAGTAGACAACTAATGCAGTTTTACCCCCAACTATGTAGAATCACAATTTTGAAATCTCCAATATCACTATTTCCTTGCAGGATATTATAGATGTTACATCAGTCCTTGATTCTTCTAAAGCTATTGGTGCTGACCTAATCAATCCACGTTTACTTAAAGAGGCAGTTAGAATCATCAGTGTTGAAAAAACTTTAATCTTTTTATTTCTCTTGGTTAGTTCCCAGAGTCATGGAAACAGGCAAACGTTACGCCAGTCTATAAAAAAGGAGAGCATTCACATCTTTGTAACTATCGTCCTATTTCACTTTTAGACGCTACATAAATAAATCACAAAGCTAATTTACTTCAGAAGCTGAAGATAAAGTATGGTCATTTCTTTACCTTAAGCTCTCGCCTATGCTTTTTAACATTTCTATCTCTTTTTATATGATAAGTTTAGCCCACCTCCATCCCCTTTCTGCCTTCCTTTCAATTGTTATACAATAACATGTACTGTTGTATGTTTTTTCCTTGTATGTAGCATAATTAATGTTTGTTTTTTGTTAAGTTGTATTTGGCGGGCTTGGACCCCCATCTAAGACTTTTTGTGGATTTATAATATATGTAAAATTTGTGTATTTTATAATAACCGTCGTTTAAGAAAATAAACGGCCAGATTCAATTCAAGCTAAAGTGTTGGGTCTTTACTTAAGTCTTACGAGCTTGCCATAATTGATGCCCTGTATAAAGAGACTGGTTGTGTTAGTCTTTCCACCAGACGCAAACATAGCAAAATTATCCAGTTTCATAAAATAGTTCACGGTTTATCACCGTCATTCCTTACTGATCTTCTTCCATTCGTCAATCCGACATGCATAACCATAACACTAGAGACGCAGCGAACTTCCATCCAGTTGCATGTAGAACACAGTTATACAAAGACTCTTCTCTTCATTCGGCTGTAAATCTCTGGAATTCCCTACCTGTTCATGTTAAAGATAACCCACCCCTTTACACACTGAAGAATTATTTAAATGGCCTTACATCCAATATTCCGACATTCCTATGTTGGTTCTAGACTAGGACAAATTCATCATTCCAGACTACGAATGCAATGTAGTTCACTTAAGGACCACCTTTTCATGAAAAATCTAGTTGCAAGTCCTATTTGTAATTGTGGTATGGGAAACGAAACAACTGAACATTTCCACATATAATGTTCTAATCATACAAGATGTAGACACCTTCTTCCCGTTGATTCTGTTGACCTTCCTCTTTTTGGCGATACATTATTACCACTTGCAGAAAAGGAAGCTATATTTGATAGTGTCCAAACTTACATATTACACTCTAAACGTTTTGAGAATTAGGAGAGAGATACTGCCAACACTACTTTACTTTACCCCTGATATATACGTTAAACCTTGTCTGTATTAAAACATGAATTAACAGTACGGCAGTTTGTATTACTACATGTTTACAAAATTAACAATTAAGATACCCTTATGTTATAATGGATGAATTTGTATTCCTTATCATTTGTATTTGTCTATCTTACACCATATACTCATTCTACCCACTTACCTTACTCCCTTTCTCTCTCCTATAACTTTTCTTCCTTTCCCTTTCCCTAATTCGATCTACCTGCTTTTTACTTTTAAGGAAACAGATTAACATAAGTTTGTTAATTTCGTTCTGAATCCTTCTTGTTCAAAATGTATGTATTTTATGAAATGTAATTGCCAAATAAAATAAAGTTTAAATCAACGTAAAAGAGGGAGGTTCGTATCCTTATCATCAACAGGTGATTGAAATGATTGTAATTCTGAAGCATTCGTAGCCAGCATTTCTTTTGAAAGGTTGGATAACGTGTAACTAGGCTTTCCCTCGTTATCAAACTAGCCTTGTTGTTTTTGTATGCAGGAAATGTTATATTGTATGCAGACAAGTAATTGAATACTTTATCTGAAGCATAATGATATTCAAAAGCACTGCTTAAAAATCGAAGAGATTTCGGTTACCATTCTGGAAAATTCCTTAATTACTACTGAAGACCTCAATTATCTATCAACGGAGCCACATCAAGATACTTAATTGCGGTATTGAATCAGGTTGGTCTACCTAAAGGAGATATCCTACTTAACCTTTATAAGACCATTTCCGTTTCTTCTAGTCAAGTTTTTCTATATGAAGAGTTTTTGCGAACAAGACGGATGTGTTGGTAGTGTTGATTATTATAATTAACCAACGATTTCTAAAGAGATCTGTAAACACAACGGAAGCTGGCCAAGGTTAAGGTACTCATTGTACTCATACTTTTTGTGTTTCACAGAAAAGAATTGTGATGATCATCCCATTGCATTTTCAACGCATTTGTTTTCAGTATGTCGTGTAGCTCGTTATTGCTTCATTAGTGTTCAACCGACAGAAACATGTGCTTGTGGTTTTCGTCACAAATTATCTAAAATACTACATCAACAAGAAGACCAAACATTGTAGATAACAAGCGCAGGAATAAGACTTCCAAATTATAGTATGTTTTTCCATATTCAACATTACAACAAACGGACCAATTTAGCCCCACCTTGGACTAGTATCATGTTACAATAAACAACCATAAAACAGCGAAAGGTACAGTATAAAATAGATATTTGTGTATGTAAATTATGAGAAAGTACTATTTTTCACCGTCAATAATTTCTGACATATAGTCATTCCTCTCCAACTGGTTTGTTGTAAGTTTTTTTGTGATTTTGTCAAAATTATTATCATCATAAGGTTAATTGTTGTCAAATCGTCATAAAAGAGTGTTGTTGTTTTCTGTCTCGCCAAAAAATCAATCTGTTAACCTTGGCCGCCATTTTGTAAGATAATTTCATCATCATGGTTTCCACGAATCATACCTATATAAACTTCGTCTTCAGTTCTACAATTTGGATTGAGCTGAAACTTGCCTAAAATGATTCCGAGACAGTCTTGACCATGTGTTGTAATTTTAAGGGTCAGGCCGGAATCCAATATGGCCGCCGTGTGCGCCATCTTGAAAAATCATATTTTAAACTTTTCCTCGAGTTCCACTTGTTTCATTGAGCTGAAAATTGGTGGGGATGTTAACACAGGGAAACAAACAAAGAGTTGTTATCGTACGACCTCGTTAGAAGGTCAAGGTGGGCTTGATAGTGGAATAATGGTTTCTCAAGACAATACCGATATTAAACGTGTTCCAGTGAGATTGTCCGATCATCCTGAAACTTGCCTGAATGTATCCCCAGATGGTCCTGTCTTAGTGTCATTTTTCGGGCCTGTCTGTTTTATAATGCTGCCAGTATATTTGTAAACATACTTAGTAAACTTCTCGATTCCACTGGTTCCATTGAGCTGAAATTTTGTGGTTATGTTAGGAAACTGGGTTTTTCTCTCTTGGGCCTTTTGTCTAGATTGTTTTTCTTATCATGTTTGATAATATCACTTGTGCACATGATTCATAATATCAAGTATTTATCTGATACATATATTAGGTAATGACGACTGCAACATATTTTACAAAATTTTGACATTTCACCATGGAAACACGGAGAAATCAGCGTCAAATTAATTAGGGATATTTGGAAAATTTCATGTAAATGGAAAGCAATCATAAATAGATCATTGATGCTTTTATCGAAGTACTTTTGTCGATATTTCAACAAATCACCAAGATGACTGTATTGCAATGGTATAGGGAACCATCCTTGATACTCCAGGGGTTAAAATCACTTTCGCTCGCTGCAGCCCTGGAAAATGTCCTGGGCAAATTGAACGTTCCATATGCGTCACCTTGTGAACACAACGAAAAAACCAGTTTAATCCTTTGATGTTCATCAAACGAATCTCGAGATTGCATAACGATATATTGTCATGGTTTTAAAGTTGGGTATCGTGCCTTTGTAATCTTCACAAAGACATTATCAGATTCTGATTTGTCAGTGTTTTTTCCTGAAACCAACCAAATTACTTTGCTTGTGCCTTCAATTCTGCCATGAGATGTTCCAGGGGTGCAGAGAATGAAAGTGATCGTAACTCTCAGAATATCGAGGATGCTAAGAAACATTTCTCAACAGTTACTTTCTTTGCCATATCCTTTAAGCAAACCTTTGAACAATTTGAAAATTTTCATTTCAGAATATTTTATTGTCTTGATGTTGGTGACAAATGGAATTGGGCAACAGGCAGAGCCTATGAAAGCCCTCTCCATACAACTTAAACAAGTACACAGACACAATTTGAAATGTTATCAGAAGTTCATGAAACCCGGTTTGTGAGTTATTTAAGAATAAACGCATTTCGGAGATGGATTGTATTGGTGATTGTTCGTGGTTATATATGTTCCTGTAACGGAAATCCTCGTAGATTGATCAGGGAATTGCACGCTTAGATCAGAAGCAAATTGATTTTGTCAGAAAATATTTTCTTAGTTATCACAATCTTTTATGTTGTCACAAAATGAAGAGAATACTAAATGAAAGTATAATAAACGGGAAAGAGATTTTCAGTTAATTGATCTTAAAAGCCTGAATTACTACTGACATTATCATCTGATGATGGCGACAATATCTTTTGAATGATGGTATACTTGTATTACAGACATACACACAGAAACAAATTATTTCCTTATTTTACTGACATGGTTTTGTAACTACTCATTTCTTGGATCTATATCGATGATGTGTTGTTGTGCAACTAAAGCTTCTTGATTTAGGTCATCAACCTGATAAGAACAATTAAAACATGTCTAGGTCAACCCCCTACCTCAATATTTACACACTGCATACAAAGAAGTGTTATGACAGAAGCGTGAACGTTTCATACACAAGTTAGATACATCTTAAACTGTTGTCATGGCAATTGAACATAGCTACAATTATGATGCACTGCTAATGTGTAACTTATCTCGCGTCAATTGATCCTTACAATAAAGTCTAATGCTCATCAGTGACACAATGAAGAAAGGCGGGGTTTCCAGCAATGCTCATTTTCAATAGAGGTCGACCTAAAAAATGTTTTCATTCCTCGAGACTACTCATCGATACATTGCATTGTGTCATCAAAATTGGTTCCTTTAGCTTTACATTTAATCCCAATAACTTGATGAATCACTTGCATAATAATCTATTTACAGTGCATAAAACAAATGCGACGATGAACTGTACATAACAAATTAAGGTAGCACTATAGCCAAAACATTGTAGTAATCTTTTTCTCTCTGGACCACTGAACGAGCCGTTTCGTAGCTCCACCTAGCTTTTTCGGAATTCCATCTTTGTTCATCCTTTCATTGGGCTCAACAGTGTTATGTGGCTTTGTATATTTGGTGTTTTTCCTTGGTAGTGGTGGAGAGAAGGGTTGAAGGTTAATGTGATATGAAGATGGCTTCCTATGGGAGAGATTAAAACGATTTATTGTGTGATAACAACAAGAAAATATCGACATATTCAGATTCATAATTCAATATCAAATTCTATAAAACTGGGAATTCACATCATCTGATGAAGACAGTGCGACAGGAAAAGAATAGAATACTTAAAATATCCCTTTTCATATGTGTTGCTATAAAATTGTCGCAACAGATCACTTTAGGTTTGAACTTTTCAGAGGAGTAAAACCTTCCGAGAAAACAAGGCTCGTGTATAAGCAATTATCCTTTTGTGTGTACGCTACAGCGACAGTAATTTTAGCTGAATCACAACAGTTATTGAATTCCTTGTGCACTTGACCGGAAGTCTACCTTTCAAGAGAATAAACGTCTTGACAGACCCGGACAAATCAGATCGGTAAACCGGAACAGAACCGGAAATCCCCTTAGTGTAATGGAAGAATGTAAAGGCACTGTTTTAATTAGGCGTTATAGAACAGAATCAAGCCTCGTTAGTTCACAAAAACCTTTAAAGTTGTTTTTTTCAATCTGGTATATATCTGAAATAATATTTTTGCCTATCAAATTGTCATTCATTTATTAAGTATTTATATTTTAACATGATGTCGTCGCGTATGGCACAAAAATCTACAAATAAGGATGAAAAAATATGGCGATTAGACAAATAAGGCGATGGATGTCGGCGTTTTAAATCCTATTGCATAGTAAAATACCACATATTTTCTTGATAAATCTCCAGATATTAAACTTGTTTGTACTGATATGATAATAGATAATATGACGGCGAGGACCGTGGCGTTATAAATTTCATCTTAATGATAAGACCCATTTACAATCGCATTCCATGTTATGCATACGATATGTAATGCCTCCATTGACAAGAAAGAAAAAACCGAAATGACGACAAAAACAAAATCCAACTTAAATTCATTAATCCAGAGTTAAATAATAAAAAAAAAAAGTTACACAGTGATTATTGAATTGATTATTAAGACCAGGTGTTTCGGAAGAAAGAGCGTCTTGGTCTTCATCGACGCCGCTCGTTATGTAAATCTTGGTCAATCCAAGTGAGTAATGGCACGTTCTGTAACGAGAACAAGGTAACAACAACGAACCCAACAAACAAAATAAAGAGCATCAACCGCAAACTTGAACTCAGAATTACCGGATATGAAACAAACGATTTTTAATATTTATATTTAAAAATAGAAAAGCTGTAATTTAAGATTTTCGTTATCGAAGATTAGTGTCATTATTTTTTTTTATTAAAATTTGTAATACCATACTTAAGCAATATGCCAACGATTTAAATACTGTAAATTAAATTGACATCACTTGAGACAGTGGTACACAGAGACCAATACTGTGACTATTTACTCTTAACCGATATATATATATTCGTTTTACCGATATTAAGTAAATAACTGTTACATCTACCACTTAATCCGTCTGTTACCTAATAAATTGTTCATTGGTAGCGTCAGACAGTAATTAATTGTGATGTCATGATAAGAACAATGACGTCACGTTATGAATTGGAAATGACGAAACAAAATGGCTGTCTCTGTTTTATTTTGTCTTCCTCATTTTTACTTTGAAACCTGTCAAAATGTCATTTTTAGGTCTAATTGAACGTATTGAGACGTTTATAGTTGAAGGCATTGTTGACCATTCAATAGAAAAAATCTTTAAAAGGCATTTTGAACATTTCATAGAAAGCATTTTCCGAATATATGTATTCACTCCATTAAGCAAATACAATATTTTAATTATTAAGCTGGAAACGTAAATATTAGAGACATCTAATCCATGCCTTTATAACAAACGTGTGATTCATTTGGGGAGATCGATTAAGCAATCACTAACTCCAGCGAACCTACCGTGTCTCTCATTATCCACGGGTACTCAGTCGAGAGTCGGATGTGATCAGCGTTTTGCTGCACATTTCCTGAATAGTGGTTGACCTGCGAAGTGGCTTTACTTTGAAGTCTTTTGAAAAGCACAAAGGGTTGATTGCAACAACAAATTTGACAGATAGTGCGACAGGAAAGTTGACATTTGTCAATTGAAATTGTGAGCAAACATTACAGAAACAGGTTTTTGTTTTGACCTTATATGGACATTTGGTTAAACACGATACGTCAGCTTCTTTACACATGGCTAACATGACCAATGGAAACTGCACGAACATTTATCAAACATCTAACCAATCTTGTTTAGATGCTTTTCTGAACTTGACTGACAAGCATGAAACTCACGGAGGAGTCGCTGGCCCCTGGCACACATTTTCCCCATCATTAATGAAGAGTTTCATGATTGCGATGAATAGTGTGTTCTTGCCTATTGTTGTAATCGTGGGTTTGTTTGGAAACTCTATGACAATTTACATCTTTCAAAAAAGAAAACGCAAATCATCAACGATTCTTCTTTTGATCAGTCTAGCTGTCGCGGACTTGATGTGTATAATCTTGCAAATGTTCTACCTTATAGTTCAGAATCGTAACCATCATTTCCAAAATGTTCTACCTAACTTGGTCATAAACGGATTCTTTATGACCAGGGCGATCTTTTATCTTGACGGAATTTCGAGATGGATAAAAGTTGTGATTGTGATGGAACGGTGTATTGCCGTTTTACTACCGCTGAAAGTTCGCATCATTTGTACACCAAAGAGAGCAATGATAATAGTTATAACCGTGTTTGTCTTTGTGCCGTTATCCAGTGTTCCGGAACTTGTACATATTGGTGTAAAGGGCGATAAGTCGTCCTGGTCGACATACCAGATGGCGCTACAAGCCATAAAGAACAATAAACCTGTTTTTGAATGGTATGGCAATTTGTTTCAATTGCTCTATGGAATGACAACATTGACGATAAACCTGGTATGTAACATTACAATTATCGTTGGCATTCGTAAGTATCCACCATCTTTGTCGCAAATTAAGGACGCAAATGATTTACGAAGAGCAGAGAATCAGCGAAAAATGACCCGGATGTTGTTGAGGATGAGCATGTTCTACGTGGTCACCTGTTTACCGAAAGACATTGGGGCTGTCATACTTTTGACTGATACATCCGGAGTCATTGTTTTCAGTGGTAATTATTACTTTCAATCGGTATTGCTTTTTGGGTTGTCATCATCTTTTCTGAATAATTCGGTGAACTTCATCATATATGGAACGTCACTCTCCGTTTTCCGCCGGGCATGCTGCTGTCAAAAAGAGGATGGAACACAGCCACGCCAAATCGTTAACATTCCACAACTGAAAAGAAATTCCGACCATTCAAGTTCCTCCAATATTTCAGTGAGAACATGCGAAATAGATATTAACAGGCAGATGGGTCTAGTAAATCAGTTGCCGTGTCCTCCTGGCTATATGTGAGTTACCGTGTCCTCCTCCTGGCTATATGTGAGTTACCTTGTCCTCCTCCTGGCTATATGTGAGTTACCGTGTCCTCCTTCTGACTATATGTGAGTTACCTTGTCCTCCTCCTGGCTATATGTGAGTTACCTTGTCCTCCTCCTGGCTATATGTGAGTTACCTTGTCCTCCTCCTGGCTATATGTGAGTTACCTTGTCCTCCTCCTGGCTATATGTGAGTTACCTTGTCCTCCTCCTGGCTATATGTGAGTTACCTTGTCCTCCACCTGGCTATATGTGAGTTACCGTGTCCTCCTTCTGGCTATATGTGAGTTACCTTGTGCTCCTCCTGGCTATATGTGAAGCCTATCGCAAGGTACATTGTTTACTTAAATCTGTTATTTAATGATGTTTTGATAAAATCAGTGATTGCTTCGGAAACATCATAAAAAATCATTTGAACGTTGTTGACACTATTCTTGTTTCTAAATAAATAACAGAGCTGATTATTATTTGCTTGCTTTGCAGTATCAATGTCATCACTGTGTGTTTACAATAATTAGTCTATCATCATTAGACAAAGGACTCTTCAAACGCCTCCTTGGTACGTCAGTCTTTGAACAAATTTTCTTGTTGCTTAGTCTTGAGGCGTTTAGTATAGATCTCTCAGTACAAGATCAGATAAGAAGGACAAAATCCAACAGATTAGAAAAAAAGAAAAGCAAAAATAACAAAGTTTCGTGGGCGAGATTATTCCGGGATCTTTCTTTTAACTGGCGTTTGTTTATTGGTGCGTGAGGATGAATAAGTTGACGTTTGTTTTAATAGTGCGTGTCGGTTAATAAGTCGGCGTTTGTTTAATGGTGCGTGACGGTGGATTAGTTGGCGTTTATTTGATGGTGCGTGTCGGTAAATCAGTTGGCGTTTGATTAATGGTGCGTGTCGGTGAATTAGTTGACGTTTGTTACATGGTTCCTTTCGGTAGATGAGTAGGCGTGTCTTAATTGGTGTGTGGCGATGGATTAGTCGAGGTTTGTTTATTGGTGCGTGTTGATGGACTAGAAGACGTTTGTATATTGGTATGTGTCGGTGAATTAGGTACGTTTCTTCCATGGTTCGTGTCGGTAAATTAGTAAACGTTTATTTAATGATGCATTTCGGTGACGGAGATGATGTTTGTTTAATGGTATGTGTCGGTGGATTGGTTGGCGTTTGTTACATGCTCCCTGTCGGTGGATGAGTTGGCGTTTTTTTTAATAGTTTGTTTAATGCTATGTGGCTGTGGATTATATTTTTATACTTTCGCTGGTTTATTTACCGATACAAACCGGGGAGATCTTCTATAAGAATATGTGTAAAACACAAATATTTATGTAATAGAGCTTAAGGTAAAAGAGAAAATGGCACCTGCAAACAAGCTAAATCCGATGTAGTCTTCACATTGAGTGTTGTGTAACAAGCTTGGCCCATCGCATTCGTCTGATTGTCTAAGTCCAAACATCCTAGCGCAGGTGTTTTAATTCTAGGATACAAGCAGTGGGCTGCACAGATGAACTCATTTAAAGACAAGGGCATAGTAAGATATAGAGATGGTGTTGTTGTGATATAACTAGATACAGAGATGGTGTTGTTGTGATATAACTAGATACAGAGATGGTGTTGTTGTGATATAACTAGATATAGAGATGGTGTTGTAGTGATATAACTAGATATAGAGATGGTGTTGTAGTGGTATAACTAGATATAGAGATGGTGTTGTAGTGGTATAACTAGATATAGAGATGGTTTTGTTCTGGTATAACTAGATATAGAGATGGTGTTGTAGAGATATAACTAGATACAGAGATGGTGTTGTAGTGATATAACTAGATACAGAGACGGTGTTGTAGTGATATAACTAGATAAAGAGATGGTGTTGTAGTGATATAACTAGATATAGAGATGGTGTTGTAGTGATATAACTAGATATAGAGATTGTGTTGTAGTGATATAACTAGATACAGAGATGGTGTTGTAGTGGTATAACTAGATACAGAGATGGTGTTGTAGTGGTATAACTAGATAAAGAGATGGTGTTGTAGTGATATAACTAGATATAGAGATGGTGTTGTAGTGATATAACTAGATATAGAGATGGTGTTGTAGTGGTATAACTAGATATAGAGATGGTTTTGTTCTGGTATAACTAGATATAGAGATGGTGTTGTAGAGATATAACTAGATACAGAGATGGTGTTGTAGTGATATAACTAGATATAGAGATGGTGTTGTAGTGATATAACTAGATATAGAGATGGTGTTGTAGAGATATAACTAGATATAGAGATGGTGTTGTAGTGATATAACTAGATACAGAGATGGTGTTGTAGTTGTATGATTAGATATGGAGGTGGAAATTAGAGGTGGATTGTTATGTGGCAGTGGTTTAATGAGAATTGGAGTTGTTATGTGGCAGTGGTTTAATGAGAGTTGGATAGTTATGTGGCAGTGGTTTAATGAGAGTTGGAGTTGTTATGTGGCAGTGGTTTAATGAGAGTTGGAGTTGTTTGTGGCAGTGGTTTAATGAGAGTTGGAGTTGTTATGTGGCAGTGGTTTAATGAGAGTTGGAGTTGTTTGTGGCAGTGGTTTAATGAGAGTTGGAGTTGTTATATGGCAGTGGTTTAATGAGAGTTGGAGTTGTTTGTAGCAGTGGTTTAATGAGAGTTGGAGTTGTTATGTGGCAGTGGTTTAATGAGAGTTGGAGTTGTTATGTGGCAGTGGTTTGATGAGAGTTGGATAATTATATTTCAGTGGTTTAATGAGAGTTGGAGTTGTGATGTGTTAGTGGTTTAATGAGAGTTGGATAATTAGTGGTTTAATGAGAGTTGGAGTTGTTATATGGCAGTGGTTTAATGAGAGTTGGAGTTGTTTGTGGCAGTGGTTTAATGAGAGTTGGAGTTGTTATGTGGCAGTGGTTTGATGAGAGTTGGATAATTATGTTTCAGTGGTTTAATGAGAGTTGGAGTTGTTATGTGGCAGTGGTTTGATGAGAGTTGGATAATTATGTGGCAGTGGTTAAATGAGAGTTGGAGTTGTTTTGTGGCAGTGGTTAAATGAGAGTTGGAGTTGTTTTGTGGCAGTGGTTAAATTAGAGGTGGATAGTTATGTGGCAGTGGTTAAATGAGAGTTGGAGTTGTTTTGTGGCAGTGGTTTAAAGAGAGTTGGAGTTGTTTTGTGGCAGTGGTTAAATGAGAGTTGGAGTTGTTTTGTGGCAGTGGTTAAATTAGAGGTGGATAGTTATGTGGCAGTGGTTAAATGAGAGTTGGAGTTGTTTTGTGGCAGTGGTTTAAAGAGAGTTGGAGTTGTTATGTAGCAGTAGTGATATTTTATTATTTGAAAGGCGTATCATCAGACAGATTGAATGTTTCATGACAGGCTGATGGAGACAGCGCAACGGCTCTGTAACATTACAAATATAGAAGTAATTATTTTCTTATATTTGAATATTATCTGTGACACTAATAGGTACGGTGTTATGGTTAAATGTATCATATTTATTATTAAATACTTTTGTGTAAGTGAACATACTTAGGTTGCCTCCCCTTATAAGAGGTTCAACAAAATTATGAACTTAAGCATTGATTTGATTTCTATTGGTTAACCAGATTCATTTCTTTTTCTATAATTTACAAGAATGTAAAAATCAAAACAGTTCACTGTTAAAATATGAATTGACACGAACTAAAATTGTGTAGGACAATATTTCATCTTTGAGATATAACGATGTGTGTTATATGAATATTTACGGTAAGGACAATAGTTTATCTGTGTGATAAATGCTGTGTGATACATGAACAGTTACGGTAGGGACAATAGTTTATCTGTGTGGTATAATGCAGTGTGTTAACAAGAACATTTACGGTAAGGACAATAGTTTATCTGTGTGATATAACGCTGTGTGTTACAAGAACAGTTACGGTAGGGACAATAGTTTATCTGTGTGGTATAATGCTGTGTGTTAACAAGAACAGTTACGGTAAGAAAAACAGTTTATCTGTGAGATATAATGCTGTGTGTTACATGAACAGTTACGGTAAGGACAATAGTTTATCTTTGTTACGGTATAAGTGTTAGCCTGTAGTCCGACGACGGTAAGGCGACGATACGTGTGCTTGCCTGTAGCCTGACAACGGTAAGGCGACCATACGTGTGCTTGCCTGTAGTCTGACAACGGAAAGGCGAAGATACGTGTGTTTGCCTGTAGCCTGGCGATGGTAAAGCGACGATACGTGTGTTTGCCTGTAGCCTGACGACGGAACAAGTGTTTACCTGAAGCCTGACGACGGAACAAGTGTTTACCTGTAGCCTGACGACGGTAAGGCGACGATATAAGTGTAAACCTGTAGCCTGACGACGGTAAGGCGACGGTATAAGTGTTAACCTGTAGCCTGACGACGGTAAGGCGACGGAACAAGTGTTTACCTGTAGCCTAACGACGGTAAGGCGACGGTATAAATGTTTACCTGTAGCCTGACGACGGAACAAGTGTTTGCCTGTAGCCTGACGACGGTAAGGCGACGGTATAAGTGTTTGCCTGTAGCCTGACGACGGTATAAGTGTTTACCTATAGCCTGACGATGGTAAGGCGACGGTATAAGTGTTTGCCTGTAGCCTGACGACGGTAAGGCGACGACGTTACAAATGCTAACCTGCCTTTAGAAAAACTAGATACAACTTGGGAGAGAAGACATAGAGTAAACAGTTCACGACACAGTTAAATTCAAGCCAGAAATTTTTAAAAAAATCAATTTTTAGTTTTTAGGACAAATATGTCAAATTTTACGACCGTTAAAATGCTCAACTTTATGGTACTTTGGTATTGTAAAAATGTATACAGTAAAGAGCAGTTATATAAAAAACGGCTATAGATGAAGAATTTATTGTAAAGGATAGTTCAATCTATGACTAAATGTCTCCCACAACATTTCAATTTATAGAGTCCATCGACAATTTTAATGTAAGAAATTTAGTTGAATCATGACGAATTGAAGACGCTATCTTTATAATCATTACTATTATTTTGTATGAAATAAAGAGGAAAATCTGGCTAAATGTCTCCCAAAATTGATTATCGTCCCAGGCTATATATTCTATTTTTTGTTTTTTTTGTTTTTTTTTTTGGTTTTTTTTTTCGTTATTTGTTTTTTTTTTATATTATTTCTATTTTTAGTGCGTTTGTTTTTAAATTGGTGCACGTTGTAAACTAAGTGTTCAAAAAAAATTAATTATTGATTGAGCTTATACCGTAAAACGTAATATACACAGTCCCTGATACATACATGTTCCTGAAGTTATATATGTGTCCAAATGAAACTTAATATATATATAATATACATATATATATGATATATATTAAAATCATGGTAAATTCTCAGTGCCCAGTAACTATAGTGAAAGTTGATAAACTAAAAAAAGCATTAGCGCTTTCATTTTCATCTTCAGATATTTTACATTAATACAATTTTGACGGCATCAATAATGTTATATGTATCTATAGTTATATATTGTAAATCTGGAACCTTTAGATCAACGTTACTGTATATGATGCACTGTGTTAATTCAATGATATTTAAGACATTAAAACACAATCAACGAAGGAAAAATGTTTTGGCTCGTGCCCTGTCCGGGCCTTGAACTCAAGATCTACGGTAAAATGAGATTTCTGGGATTGACGTGGTGACGTAATGATTAGGCTGTCGAGCATTTCTTGTGTAGGTGATTTGGTGTCGTAGATCGTGAGTTTGAGTCAAAAATTGTCTCCCTTGTTAATTGTATTACATTGCTCTAAATATAGATATATCTCATAGTTGTGTATGTGTAGGTATAATATATTTTTATATAAAGTTATTTACATATTTCATCTAACATATCACAGTTTTCATTTGTAAACCTTTATACGAATATATTGAAAATTTTGTGATATTTTGGCTACAACGAATTTTCGCCGCCAGTTTTAACATTAATCCAGTAGGTTGTTTAGAGTTTTGTTCAAAACTTAGTTCTGTCCTTATAATTTATGATTTGATTTTTAATTATCAATTTTCAATAACATTGTGCGTTTAATTATTGGAACAACTATACGATGTTAAAAAAAATATATTTTTGCTATGGTTCAACTGTTTTTAGGGACAAAACATAAGATTGCATGTGCTTAAAACTGTACAATGTGGCATAGTTATCTGTGTACTTCACTCAACAGCAAGTAAAAATGTTTTTAGGTAATTTATTTTGTCCATTTCTATCACCAACACAATACATCAAACAACATATGATTTTAACATATAATTTGTGTTGCAATTGTAACCATTCACATGCTGAAGTTAGCGGTGAGTTCAGATTACATAACCATGGTTATCGTGAGGTCAAAAAGATGTGACGTCACAAGCAAAACCTGGCAATATATTACCAATAGTGAATATGTCTTGTTAAATAGAACTAAATTTCTGAAGACATATACGATGTCTACCAATTTATGTTAAAAATTAATAAATAATTAATAATTTCTCACTATTTATCTTACACCTACACATAGTTGTTATGCTTACACAAAACGGTCAACGATTTTTGTATTTGATCGACATTCGTGTTATAGTCACATAAAGGTCAGTTGTAAAGTTTTACTGATTGTGTTATATCAATATCTCTGACTTACATGTACTTACCTATTCAATGAAAATAAACAAAAAGTTGATGTGCCGTGTGCCGTAATGTTTGTGACACACATGCAGGGTATTAATTTGATCACGCCGTGAGCAGCAAGTGTCACAATGAGGCGAGATCTTGTAAAAGCTGGAGCCTACATCACTGAACAAATATTATTATTTTTGTCTCCGCTATAGATAACTTCCTCAGTTATACACATTAATCAGGGTTCATCTTGATTAAATTTCTAACATGAATTAGTACGCCGTAATTAAATCTGGCATTATCAACGTACCCTCTGATTAAATTTCATACCATTATACACGAAAATAACGCAGGGCATGGAAGGTGACGAGCATATTTTAGGGTTAATCAACAGCCGGCGAAAATACACGAGAGGAAAAAAAATACGTCCGGAAATTTCTATAAATGTTTGATTTCGTCAATAAACAAAACCTTTATTGACTACCTTTATTACATACAACATACAAAAACCATTTTTATTACAGTGTTAACACGCTGAAATGTATTGTATAAAATCTTAAAAAAACAACCTTTATTTATCATCCCAAACGTAATGATAATATGTAATGCATTATCAAACCGTATTACGTCGTCGTTACACAAGGCTTATCTGTAACATTGTGGATTTATTTATAAATTAAAAATAGATATTTTCTCAAACAAACACTAATAACTGTTGTTTTCAAATTATTGATTGAAAAACGTTCGATAAAAATAAACGCAGTTTTGTTTTAATGTTATATGTTTTTTATTTACCACTTGTCTGACTTTTCAGATTTTGTAAAAAAAATATGTTAATTGTACATTTTTTAAGACGACATCTGTCTGATAATTTACACAGATTTATTCATTATCTACATACATCAATCAAAAACTGTAAGTTTAATATATATATCATCTGTATCATATTATACATTGTATCATTGTACATCGTATTAAAGTTTATGTATTGTAATATATATATATATATAACTGTGTGATAATAAACAAAATGTTGATTGCAGAGTAACGGTAGACCTGCAGCTAATCTTACATGGAAGTAATGAATTATCCAAAGACGAAAACAGTGAAATATGTCTTCACACTCGGCAATTTATTATTAATACAAATAGATTTTGATCCACCTCTCTCTCCTCCCTCCTCACCTTCTGTCTTTCCATCTCGCTCTCTTTCTACTCTCTCCTTTCATCTAAGCAGAACTTATTTTCTATAATATATTTAAAAAGCCACCTTGAATATGTATATTTTGTAAACATGTTGTTGGGAAAGGGCTTAATATAAGTTGGATAACTTGTGCCCAATCCCTTGTATATAACTGATACAATAAAATATGTTTAAATCGTAACGGTCTCCCCTCTTCAATTGTTCTTCAAGAAAGGTCAGTAATTGGTGAAACGTTCGAAGTACTGTCGCTGTGTACAATCGGGTCTTTAAGAAAAGAAATTATTTAATCAAAACATTTTCTCGAAATTCGTGGTTTCCTCAACCGAATAACTGGTTATTTCGATACATATTGTATGTGATACGACACATCACACTCGCTGGATTGTCGACGCAGAGAAGATGCACAATAGCTCTGAAATATGATTTAAGAAATAGAGATAAGATAATGTATATATATATAAGTTTGATAAAATAAGTAAAATTATACAAAACTTTATGAAAGAAAACATGTGACTTGTATATAATTCATCAATGTATCACACATGTAAAATAGAATGTTGTAAATATGATTAATTTGACGTCATCATTTTTAGCGCATTATCACCAATAGTATTTGACAAATAAGTGCAATGATGAAATGAAAACACTAAGAAAGTGCAATAAGCGCAATTACATTTAGGTGCAATACATTCGGCGCAAATGTTTGCAGTATTCTGCTTATAAGTAAGGTTCTGTCTGTGTGGATGGATATAAAATATATTTAAATGGTTATAAAAAACCAACATTGAACTCGTACAATATAAGATTGTTTATAATTATACATCGTGGTGCGACTGAATACTTCATTTCATTTCAACAGCTGAAATTGTTTAAAGCCCCAATATATGTAACATTCACCAAAAATTTAGTGTAGAATCACACATAATTATTGAGATATTCTCTAAGATGTAGTTAAAATTAAGTTATTCAAACAATAGTTACCATTACTTTATGCATAAAGTATTGATATATGAGCAGTTGAAACTCGCTATTTGTAAACACGCCTCCATTTTAAACACGCCGCTATCGAAATTACGATTGTTGCCAAACCACGTCGGAAAGTTCATGACCTGATCTCGCGAGAGTTGAGGTTTCTACTTATAGAGGAAGCACATGCAGATATGTCTACGGTAAGTTTTTGTTTACAAACATTGTTTGCGAAGTCTTGTCGTAAACTTCAGGTATTCCTGTGATAAACATTCAGTTTTGGGAAATTATTAGAAGGAATAATTAGTTTAGAAACGATACGACGTACAATTATAACGGAAGAATTCAGAACTGGCCTGATGTATGATAGGAAAAAAAGGAAGCGACTAGTGAACGTCTATACTGTGTCTGCCATGTTTACACACGCGGAATATGCGCACGCGCAATGTCATCGCTACGAGCGGTAATGTATGAATTATTGTGGGTCCCACATTGTTTATTTTCCGATTTTTTCAATTTTTATTTAAATTGAAAACAGTCAGTTTTATTTTCTTTAATTAAAGGAAAGTATTTGTTTTGTTACATATATTACGGGGAAAATAAGATAAAGTTTGTTTTTTTATAGTGATTTTTACGTATATTGGGGCTTTAAATTGACAGCATGTTCTTGTTGCTATCCTATTGTAATTGGCGGTTTTCCCAGCTCACGAGTATTAAATTTTACTCATGTTTTTCAACGTGTACATGCATGTAAAGGTTTAAATCCAGTGTTATAGTATTAACGGCATTAACTTTTATTAATATAAAAATGAAGCAAAATTTAATTCACGGAAAAATATTTTTTACATAATGAACAGATCTAGTTGTTTGTTCGTAAATTATGCTGGACAAAGCTAATTGTACATCACACCGAGGCGTTCATCACTTACTGTGGGTTGTCATGGCAACTGTACCCCAGGCCATGATTCTTAACAGCTTGCTGCAGAGCTGGCAGGGTTCCATTTTCACATGTCTCTCTGTATAATAAAAAACAGTAGGTAACGTATAAAAGATGTAACACGTCTTCTCTTTTACTAAGGTTACAGTATGACTTACAAGGCTTGATGTATTTTCGTCCAAAAATCTCATAATTTGAACCCTACATCGAACTCCGTAGTTCTAAAGAATTCAAACATACAATTATGTTTTCGAAAGTTTCTCCGACTATTTTGCAGTCAGTTGCCATTAGATACTGAAAATGGAAAACTCATTTTCGTGGAGAATAAAATTTCGTCGATGAAGCTTACTCTACCGGGCACCTGGATCTTGAATTTTATTTTTCATGAGTTTCCGTGTAAATCTTTCTTTGGTTCATATTTTGCCCAAATTATATTGAATGAGTAGGTTTTTATTATGTTGACATACTCGTATTTTTTTTCGTGCATTTCTAAGCACAAACATTACCTGTAAGGTTGGTTGATGTCATGCACTACATAAATTTTCACCATTTTAACTGCATCAGAAGACAGTGCAGGAAGCTCAAACTTGGCGAAGTAACTGCGGAGATTAAAATGTTGTATCAAACAGTTACAGGTGAGAATGATGCTGTCCTTTCTATAATACTTTACAAGTCAGGCCTTTTCGAAACATTGAATTAAGTAAGTGAATCAATAATTGGATCTCTAATTATTGTAGTCAATATTGATCCTGTTTGCAAGCCTCTGTCAGCTATATCTGGCCTTCTGCCACTGGCTAACACTACAGTCCTTGACGTAATTTCTGTAAGCCAATATTGAAAACACGAATTAATAAGGTGTTTTCTGAATGCCAACATATTTTTTTCCAAACAACGAGAAGGTGTTGTTTTTCAATAAACAATGGCAGGTCAATTCTATACCGATTTATATAAGCTGTCTTTCTTCATCTGGAATTTTACCCGAACTTTACCTGTGTTTCACACCATACATGTCTTTATATTTGATGAATGATAATTTCGAAAACAGTGAAATTTTGTTATTTAATGAAATAGATGTATGGACTGTCAATACAAGAACGTTTATTATTAAATTCAGAACGAAATCATGTATAAAAAAAATAAATCATTATATTTGATAATTTAGCACTATACAACACAAAGAAAGACTTTAAAGTGAAATTACATTTTTGTCTGGAATATGGAGACAAAAGTAATTGGAACAAAGAATAAAACACCTTGTAGTAATAACCAAAAAAGGATGAATTCTATTATCTCATAATGATTTACAATTTGGAAGTAACTTTTAGGTTTTAATAATGGTATTCAAAGTACACGGGTTATAGTGAACATGGCACAAGCAAAATAGTTAAATAACAAGAATGATGAATTATTCTTATATCGTTAGAGAGGTAAACTGATCCATTGGGACTGACACTACATTTAAGGAAATCTTAGTCTTTTGTCTTCAGTTGTTGATGGCTGAATATACCTTATAACATATGTTCCAAAAGGGTAAGCGTCTTCTGCTTCGTCGACGCCATTCGCCGTCTAAATATTGATAAATCCCTGTAAGTAATGTTTAGTTTCCAGGTGTAAACTGGAGAATGTTTACACGTTAACTCGTTATTATACGTAGTTAGATATACAGTTACATGTATTTGATCATTCATATCACAGAATCTCAGAAATCTGAGGTCAGTTTGCATGTACCACAATGTGTTAATTGTGTATGTTTGTTGGCAGCTTGGATTTCCGTCTGGAATCGAACAACCGGTTGCCTGTGGACATCTTGATTTTTAATTACCAGCCTGTATCAAACTCCGCAGCATCCGTTTGGTCGATTGAACCCAGGAGCAAAACATTTTTCTCACAATAATACATAACAATTATTGATATTCCTTCAAAGAATACGGTGTGCTGCGATATTTACACAAGTCATCATCGCTTTCTCGAGACATAACCTTGCACAGAAGACATCACATATACCTCGTACAAACTCCGTTAACTCGAAGCTTTCGGGATTTTCCCCGTTATATCGAGGTAACTCTTAATCCATGACTATGATAACCAAGGAATGACAAAACAAAACAGTTATACTGGATTTCCGGATCAAGATTTAACCGTGATACAACGAACCAACGAAATTGCATATTTTTGAACAGTTACACAGTATCTGCATATTCGAATAAAGCGAGTTCGGTTCGAATTAAGCGAGTTCGATATGAGATTATGTATAAAATTTGGTCTGAAAATCAATTATATAAACTTTCATAAGGAGTTGTGTATTTTCATTCCTGTGTCAATTTCATACTGCTTGACTAACTAAATAGTCATTTCATCAATAGAAAAAAGATCGATGACTTTCCGACTTTACATGCTACGCGTAATACAATTCGTATTTATACATCTCGACCTAAACATACTTTCCTGGTAATCGTCCATATTGTCATGGATTACAAACCCGATAACTAGCGATATCTGGTTACATCAAAAACGTATTGTATTCTCAGACGATATGAAGTTTTAACAATGTATAAAATTTAGGAAGGGATTTCCAGTAGATTATCACAACGATACGTACAAAACAAATCACCCGCCTTGCCATCATTACTACATTGTAAAGAAAATTGTCGGTTTGACTTCAGTAGTCTACCAAGTTGCGAATGTCGCAACGTTTTGCTACAGACTGTCCTTTAACACTACTTACACAATAGCGTACCTAACCTAGTATGATAAAAGTGGTGATCATCATTTATTTTTATATTTCTTGCACAATTTTACGATATTCTGAAAATTTCAGCTATTTTGTTTATGATTGCGCCAATCAATGGCTTTATTGTGTTTTAAATTCGTTTATATTTAAGAATGAAATGAGCCAACTTTGGCCCCGGCAGATATACAACACTACCAGAAATCTTTCTTCTGCTTTCATGTTGTAAGAGCCCCGGCATAAAAAAATCATAAATCTCACTTCCAAATGTCACCGTAGTTACGAAATATTGTTCTCGTTGCCATCCATATAGCAACTCATTTTTGTATGATGGTCCATGCGTTGTTTAAAACATTATTTGCAATCACAAAATGTTAGATTTTTACCAGGTTTTACATTTATTTTCTTTCAATTTTTTTATGGTTTTAAATGTAGTTATTTTGCCAAAATCGTGTTAGCATGTAAACGCCTGATAATATTACTGGTTCGATTTCAAATTATCCAACTTGACATTGGTCACATTCGAGGTCATAATGGAACATTGAACACAAGTAAAATAAAAAAAAATCAATTAGGACCCCCATTGTTTTCTCCTATCCTATGAAGTCGTGCGTATTTGATGCTCGTTCGTTTGTCCGGTGGTTCTGTTGTTGTTAACCTTGTTCTTAATTTGGGAACGTGACATTACTCACCTGGATTGTGGGATGTCGCCGATGAAGCAAACGACGCTTTCCCTTTCCGGACCACCTGTTCGTATTTTCTCCTTTTACTATTCGGGGAGTCTTCATGTAAATCATTTGCTCATATTTTGCGTCAGTTTCATCGAATTTGAGTATGAATCAAGATTCCGATATTTTTTTTCTACCTTATGTGTCACTCTGTTTTATTGATTAACAGCACGCTATTAAATATGGTCCGGTCTTTTAAGATACATCGTAGTAACTTTTGACCATTTACAGAGAACTCTGTTATAAGGTAAAGTATGTATAAAAAAAAACATGAAAAGGAATGGCGTCAAAAATCTGTATTCTATATCCAGTTTCTATACAGAAATCCAATATGTAATATTAAATGTTGTAGTGGCTTACCTGTCAGTACTGTAGGCTGGTCTGGTTTGATTTGACCCGTCTAGTAAGAGAGTTACCGTTCCTTTTGCTTGGGACGCAAACTACATATGTTTAAAAAGGGTTATGTTAAATGATTCTGTGCATTCTACATTTTTTGAAAATAGCCAGTGTAAACAAGGGTTCGGTTGAACAAAACTCAGTGATATGTATCATTCAAGGCAAATCGGGCATGTTTCAAATTACATTTCCTTATCGATTTTATTACAAACTTCACAGTATTCGTCCATTCAGATCTTGAAATTGTTATCTAACAACTTATAGGTCGTATTTGTATTGTGTGGTTTACCTGTGACGACGCCTTTCCCCAAAATGCAGTACTGGCAGTAACCGGACATTCGTTATAGGATGGACAATTCTTATAGTTTACACCAGGTGGCACTGTCTGTCCACACCATGTCAAGCCGTTCATCATGTAACCTAACAATGTGTCTTCCAGTGTGATAAAACGTTTTCCCGCATCTGCATATTCATGCGCAACACGATACGTGCCTGACCAAAACAATGCCTTTGATAAAAAGTAAACAAAACAAACAAAATAAAACAAAAACAAACAAAAAAATTTAAAAAATCATGTGTTCAGGTTGATAAATAGTAGATTATTGGTTGTCTACCTTGCAATAGAACGTCTTTTTACTAAGGCGTAAGTAACCGTAAACAAGAGGTTGATAGGGCCTGTATCGCTCAGCTAGATTTGTGTTTGGCGGCAGCTTCATTCAAACCGAAAGAAACGAAATTCTAAATTTCTATACACACAACAAACAATATATCTTTTGCCCGTTTTGGTCCCACCCCTCTGTCAAGGGGTCAGCCAAATATTTCACGCTTTATACCAAACTGGTACAGAATCCTACCATTTCTAAAAAGAATTTCCTCTCGAATGGGTACTGTCCCTCCCATTCCAGATGGCCTGGATCCACCATTTATACAAAACTGATTTCAATTTACCCAGGAATACGTCAGACCTAATGTAAACAAAATCATTCTTACAAATGACGTAGGATAAACATGTTCTGCTTCTCTTATTGGGCCCCAACCCAGTGGTCGAGTCCTGCCGTTCATAGGAAAATTATGCCCTTTCGTCCAAGAATGCTTCAGACCAAATTTGGGTAAAATCGAATCATTCCTACATGAGAATAGGATTTTAGAGAATTTTCTCTTTTTTCCCAGTTGGACCCCACCTCTCTGGCACCAGGTAACCGAGACTAACCGTTTATACAAAACTGAGTACCCTTCACTTGAGAATGCTTTAGACAAAGATGTTGTAAATATCATTCCTACGAGAGAAGTAGGATGTTGAAGAATTTGCTCTTTTCCCCTATTCCATTGCCCTCCCTGCTGTAAAGCATAGTAAACATGGCCGGTCACACACATGTAGTTAAAGCCACGTGTGATTGTTAGCGAGGAATTCTGATTATCGAAGGAAACCAGATTTTTTTATGGAACACTAAGTCCCCGGTTGCAACAAAATTCAGGAGTAGGACATTAAAAGTGTACCGTGTAAGTCATGTGCTAGTCGCATGTACAGTATGCAAAACACCTGTGTCTTCATTGTATTAATTATACACGGTCAAGGTCACATGGTAAAAAAAGTTAGTACCACCCGAAAGGTCTTGTCACAAAGAACACACATACCAAATATGAAAACCTTGCCTCTTATGGTGCAATCGTTCTGGTCAATGCTAAAAACTATTCAAAGGTAGACCACGGGTTACATTCAAGGTCACATGGTCAAAACTTCCGGTACCAGCGGAAAGGTCTTGTTACAGGGAACGCGCATGCCAAATATGAAAACCCTACCTCTTACGGTGCAATAGTTATAAAAAGGTTGAAGTTGACAATAGACAAACAGACAGCACAAAACAATACTCCCAATCTGTCAGCTATCATATCTATAGCATCAGCATCACATATAATTTGTTATGTATAATTTACACTGGTCTGTAAGATACCGAATCATGTCATGTTTTACCGAATAAGGGAAAATAACTCCATTCCGGAATATAGTTGTTTTTGTTATTAGTTTTTACACAAATCCTGATAAGTTGACCGGGACATGTTTTTAAAATTATAATCATTGTTTAAGCTAAAATAAAATGGCGACTAGTGTACTTTGATGGTTATAACATGGATATAATTTTATATCTTACGTACGCTACATATCTATCAAAGACCCCCCCCCCCCCCACCCCCACACACACTTACCTTATCTTCTGGAACAGAAGACAATGTCGTTTCTACGAATTTACTGTAGTCCTGGGACGTCAATTTACACGGATCCTTTCCCACAAAAGACGCCTCAAATTGCACCCAAGTTGAGTTACAATCCAGCACGCTATGATAAACAAAGATGTTTAACATTAGACTCAAGGTAAGAGTTCCTTTTGAACCCCCACCCAAAGTGGCTACCAATGGGTTATTATACCTGGTAAATATAATACAAGTGTCTGAAAGGGTTGTTTTTAAGATCATGCCCCAATTTTTCTTGGTACCCCTTAAAACAAACCCTTTTAGATACTTATTATGGCCTACTGGTAGTCATTTTGGGTGGGGGGTTCAAAAGGAACTCTTTCCAGACTCAATAGGGATCCTGGTGTACACAATCAAATCATCTTAATACTGCTTCTGTCTCGAAAAAAAATTATAACGTGAATGAAATATGTATTCGAAAGCCTATTTTTGTTACTGTTACCAAATTTAGAACAAATGTGCATTACGTATATAGAAACAGGTAATATTATTCCGCTATGTCCACAAGCGAACGTTATATTGCATGTGGGGTTCTAATCTTAAACATGAAAACAATTGCACACGTAAACAGATTATCGTTGACATGACTGTACCGTCACCAGCCGGTTCTCTGATGATTAAATGATATTTCGACAATAACAACAGATTGCGGAATTTTCGTTAAAATTTAATAACCTCGTTTTCAATAAAAACCGCGAAAGTTGAACCTTAAGAAGTTGCAGTCGAACAATACCTGCAAAAGTTAGAAACAAAACGAAAGTTTCGACATGTTTTGTTATGACATGTATAAAGAGACATTAACGTATATCAACAAACGTTTGAGGATACGGCTGGAGGAGCTCTTGGTAAGCCCGACACCGTCCGAGGAAGATGTCTTTTATTCCGGGTGTTGTCCCTGACGTAGTGACAATGGTTAGTATGCAGACCACGAACATCAGACAGACAAATATCCATGCAGTATACTCCATATTTTCCCCTATAATAGTCCCTACCTCCTGCCAAGGTTATCACAGGTATTTGTGTGATACCTTAAGAGGTATGAGGCAGACATGACTAAAGGTTATTCCTTTATCTCCTCGGTAGTCTGCTGTACCACAGGGTCAAGTTTCTGGTTCATTTATATTTTGGCCTAGTTTAGAGACCTAGTCCCACTTCGCTATAGATGTATTTCATATTTTATTGACTGGAAATGTTGTTGTTTACTAATAGATAATATATAAATAAAGACTTGTATAAAGTTTCGAATTTGAAATTGAAAGGGTACCGGAGATATCGGTGCCAGAATTAGTCTCATTAATCAACACCAGGATATGAATGTTGATGAGGAAGTCACGTGATATGTTCAGACGCTAAAACAAAAATTGAGGAAAAGGTGAGTAGTACGTTCATGTGTCATCACTTGTAAAAAGATGTTACCGATAAATACAATCAATACTATATATATCCTGTATGGAAATCATCTAACGTATCTGTTGATCACATCTTTCAATGCTTAGATATGACACAAAAACGTGTAGATTACGAGAAAAACTACGATTAATTGCAAAGAGGCCCTTAAATGGGGGCTAGGACACGGTCGAACATTCTCACTTAGCCAACATTCTGAAATTTACCTGTGCTACCTGGCCAACATGTCAAATTTTACACCCGAGTGATTTTCAGCTATAGTCTGTTCCTACTTTCCTTGACAGAATATATAAAAATGACAAGTTGAATATGATTTATAAAATAAAAATTTAACTCAATTCATGTATAAAATCATATTTAAGTCTTAAATGTTTGCTGCAATTACTTAATATATATGTACTAAAATCTACATGCATTATTTAATATGTTCTAAAATCTTAATCTCAAGAGTTTAAATTGTGATATCAATAAGAAATGTATTTACAAGTGTTTAATCAATATTTTTTTTTCAAAATGACAGATTTAGAACTGAAAGCGCAAAAACAAAATCTATTCCGTGCTAGCAGTAATTCTAAAATATATAATATCCTATTAGATGTTGTTGTGTCTTCTGTTAATCACTTACATAATTGATAGCATTGTTAAATATAATTAGATATTGTTAACATTAAGTGCTTAAATGTTGTTTTATCATTTGATAGTTCCAGTTCGTGAAATAATAGTAATTGTGTACCTAAATGTTTACCTAATATACTAGTGTTGTTGTAACTCATATTAATTAAAACATGGACGTGATGACAGAAGACAACAAAACTTGGATGGGTGTTACCAATTCTTCTTGGCTTGGTTGGGTTGGGATTAAAATAAAACATATCAAAGGTCTTGCGCTAATTTTCATATTTTCAAATCGTTCATATTCAATGATGGCTAATGCACAGGTTAACATCAACTTCATAGAAAATGGAGGGGTGGATACTATCTTCTTCATGTAGGCTACAAGTTTTCTGTGTGACTAGTGTTCATATATTAAACAGAAACAGTTACAAAATTACTCAATATCTAAATACCAGTTTTATCATATTGAACTCTTTATATTCATAAGCATTTAATGTGACTTTTTTTTGGGTGAACAGTATAGTAAATCAAGGTAAGACAGAAGTGAGAACAATATGTGAAAAAGGTGTGGACTTTATAGGTTGGGAAAGTGAGAATGCTGAAATCTAAAAGTTGGGAAAGTGAGACTAAATCGTATCACCTGGCCAACAAAATACCTTACCTATATACCCCAAAATTAAAAATGTTGGCTAAGTGAGAAGACACCCTAAAGCGATTATTCGACGATAAGAGTATTTATGAATATGATTTTAGAGTGGGTAGAGCAGGTCAGTTGTTAGGTGATTTCTCTAAATTCCTTTTCCAATAACATATACACCTGAATGACCCTACCTGTCGAAAGGACGTACAATAATAATCCAATATTATAAACTACTGTCTTTACTATTCATGAAACCTGTGGACATAAGACAAGTTAAGTGACAGATTTAAGTCAAAATTGGTACTGGTGTAATCTTAATCAGTATACTGATGCATTAACCGATTTTTTTTTTCATTCACAGGACTTCAACGCGCGAATACTGGATAATGTGGTGTTGCGCTTCACCCAGCTGTACAGGCAGGATGTGTTAGCCATTGATGCTGACCGGGATGTAAATAACTACAGGTAGTACATCCTGCTGATAAATGGACACCTTGGAGCAGGAGCCAGAAAGGTGATACCAAGATGTTGTATGTGGGCAATTCGGGACAAGTATCCTGATCAGTATGGCCAATATGTTGACTTTATCCCATCAAGGATACAGTGAAGTTCATATGGACTAATTTCGCCTTCATGAGTGTTTACAATGACAGGGATTTATCTAGCTGTTTTGTTTTCCTGCCCTTTTATGTATAAAGGGGAAATTAAGAGCGGAAGGCTTGAGTTGAGGCGTGAACCTGCTAGGGGGGGGGGTCCAACCCCACAGAAAATCTTTGATATAAATTTGGCAAAATCCTGCATTCTGAGAGTCATTTCTACACTTTATCAAGGCAAAAAACCTCAATCGGACAAAAATAGGAATTTACGAATGATTTTTTTTATATTCTTAGTTTAATGGAAGTGATTTTCGATCTCAATGCGACATTATCAACATCATCAAATTTTCATTCCGATGAGAAAACATGTCTAAAGAGAATGAATAAATGTAAATTAAATTCAAAAGTTTACACTTTTTAAAAAGGGGAAAAGTACCCTTTACCAGTTGTATGAGTTGGAATAACTTGTTTCTGCAAAATCATATTTGTCGTAAAATATAGTTTCGACATGTGTCTTCTTTGTATATATGATTGTAAAGTGAGTAGTCATTGGTTACATGTAATCAAACTCCTGACATTTTCCACAATTTTTCATTCATATGAGAAAACATGCCTAAAGAGAATGAATAAATGTAAATAAAATTCAGAAGTATTTGATTTCTTTATAAATATGACAAGATAATTTGAAGAATTACAGTCCCCCACCGAACATACTTTGATGGAGGTCAAAGGTGGAAGTCAAGGTCACAGTGACAAACTTTTGGTATGCGACATAACTGTCTCACCATGGTGCACCCATATGCCAATTTTGAAGTTTCAGTATAATGACCGTAGTTTAATTTGCTACATGTTAATGATCAGTAACTCAGTTATATCATTATTTTTAATAAATTTTTATTCTTGCACATAGAACCACTTACTCATTCACACTTTGAATCTACTTTTATTCCTAGTCATTATCGTCATACCACCATCAGCCCATCACCCCACTGTCACCAAACATCATCATCATCAATCATCATATTCATCATTAATATCAACTAAAATCATGCATAATCATCATCATTACCATTGTCACAATATTTTCATTAACAACAGCACATCAGCAACCACCATCATTACAGTGTAGCATCATCATGATCATTATCAACAACCATCACATATCATCGGAAAATCAGTGTTCACAACATATCAGTCGTCAGCAACCTCATCATCACATGTTATTGTCCCCATTATCATCATTAGCAAACAAATCATCTTCATCAAAAACACATCATCATCATTAAAGTGAATGCTAGAGTCAATGTCACCATCTAAAGAAATCAGTTATGATATCCAGTTCAACTTGTTAAGTGAAATTGCTTTGAAGCTACCAGCTCTCTTGTTGGTGGAGGTTCAGTTGAGGCAAGACGAGCTGACAAGCGCCTTGGGTCAGTTGCTGCGAGAACAATTTTGCCCTTCATCCCTACCCTGTCTTCAATTCTTCTTATGAAAATGTTGGATAGGAGATCCTTGATATAATGGTAGGTTTTCTTCTCTTTTACTTCTACAGCATTCCATCTTTCCAATTTCTTACTGTATGTTCTATGGTATCTGGAATACAAAATACAACTAGAATTGTAAGCCAATAGCTAACTAATACCCCCACCCAGCTCCAAGTTATTTGCAAAATTTTGTTGTGACCAGGTTACCATGGCAACCAATTTCTTTGGGAAAAAACATTGCACTCATATAAACACATGATCCCCAACAGAAGTATGAAGTTTCACTGAAACTGGTATAAAAACTTGAGGGTACAAAATTTATACTGGTAACTATTTATAGGTTTTCCAGTTTGCAGGCTAGACTACAGACAATTGATTCCCACAAATGGGCTTTTAGCAACCATAATTTATATATTGCTAACATACATTCTACAGCAATCGACAACTAGATTCAGAGTAACTTGGTTACCAATTTTACAAAAGGCGTTTTAGATTTCATTTGCTTTTTTCTACCACAAAATCTTATTCGTTTTCATATAAATACATAGCATACCTTACTGAGCCATCTTTGTTATGAAGGACAGGCCGAACGATGTGGGCATAGTAGTCAACTGCTGCCAAGAGATTCCTTGCTCTGTATACAGAAGATATGTATGCAAATCTCTTGGCAGCAAACAAAATATTCTGTATCCATGTATACATGAAACTATCTCTCAAGCAAATAATCTTAGAAAGATACACCAGTCCCATGGGTCTTAATAATCATATGCCAAAAACATTTGGCCAGTCTGACCTCGAAAGTAGGCAAGTCATTCATTTGAGTAAACTTGGCTGTGCTTTATCCCAGCATGCTACACGCACTATATCAATACATGTATTCGAGGCCTTCTGGTTATAGGAAAGAAGTTGTCTAAAGATTTTGTTTGAATTTTTGACCCATGACCTTGAAAGAATGTCAAGGTTTTTCAATTGAACAAAGTTGGCATTTTTTTTATCTCAGCATGATATAGTACTAGTATAGCTGCATTTGAAAAAATGAACTAAGATACATGTATTACATGGAAACTCTTTTCCATTTACAATCACAAAGCGTACCACATCATGCATTATGTTATCATGAACATGTACAAAACATGTCACCTAAAATGACTCAAAAAATATTTTATTATTATAAAGCTGACTATAAGCCATCAATCCTTACTCATAGCTGCTCCAATTTGGAGATGTGCATCTGTGACCACATCTGACACATTGATATTTTTGTTCTGCAGTTCCTTCATCCCCTTCAAAAACCCTGCCTTTTCCATATTGGTGCTCTTCCTCAATGTTTTTCTCTTGTCTAGAGTGGTTACAGATACAATTTTCTTGGAGTTGTTATCCATAAAGGTGTATGTACAGTATTGTACACAGTGACCTGGCGAATCCATTCGACCATCTCCTAAAAGAGGTAAAAGGTTAACATATTGAAATATTAAAATATTAAAATATGTCTTTGTTAAAACATAATACATCTGCCTCTGTACAAATTTATATCTGTGTGTGTATAGTTCTGATGAAATCACTTTATATAACTGCTAATTGACACAGCTAAATTTATTTTTAAATGAAAAAGAAATACATTTGCAAACAAATATTACCTCATAAATAACTACACATTAAAAGTGTACTGGGCCTATTGCTTTTTCTGCTCCTGTTGACCTCTCTGATCTTAATCAAACTTGGCAGCCGTTCACCCAGCATGCAACAAGACTCATATCAGTATCCTCAATCCATTAGTTAGTTTATATAAGAAACTTTTTGAATTAAAAAAAGACCCAGGATGGAACAACGTACACCAAACCAATGCAGTAACTTACTTGCACTTTGAACAGGTGAATTTAAATTACTCATTGAAAGAAAAAATATCTGAAACTATTAATTCAATATCTTCTAACTGCTCTAAAACACCTTCCTGATGGCTAGACCAATAATCTTCTATTTATGGTACAAGATAGGTTGTCTGTATCCTGTTGAAACTGGATTTGGAAGGGAAATGTAACTTTATGAATAACTGCATTTTTTGAAGTTATTTCCTGATAACAGAAAGGCGGAGGTGATCAGCAAGTCTCCATTATGGAATCTTTCATTTGTATTTAACATTAGAATTTCCACATACCTGAAATTGAATGTTGTTTTCATCATAAGAAATGTACATGAATTACATTGTAATACCAAGTCAAGAATGGCATCTTTCAGGCCCCAATATCTCAAAACTCTTACATACAATCTCATTTTTAAATTTGAAAACAGCCAATCAGAAGTGACGTTATGATGGTGAAGTCATTTTTCATTGGTAGTTTTCACTTTTAAAAATGATAACATATTAAGAAGTTTCAAGGTCCCAGGGCCTGGATAATATTTGATAAATAAAATCTATGATAACTCTGTATTGCTACATGTAAAATTCAACTCTCTTATTTGAAATCAATTATACGTGCGACGGTGCCACAAGTTTCTAACTGAAAATACATACAGTGTATATTGTAATACAATATCTGTTGACAGTCATAATTTCCTGATGTTTGTGTGCATTTCATCAAAATGAATTAATTATAGCTAATAAGAAATCTATATGTCATGTATACTTATCTGTTAAATACACACCCAGGTCAAATACACTGCAGATCCTACTTTATCCAATTTTATTTGTATCCCCAATTTACCTCCTTTCACCACACAGTTTCCATCTACTTTCAAGTTTGCAAGGTGTTTTAGTTGATGGATGAATACCAAGGCACAACTGTCATCCAATAAGGTTCCCACATCATCTGCAGTTGACATTTTGGAGATTCCTGGACCAATGACTTCCTTATCAATAACATCATCACTCTCACTTTCATCGTCATCATCTTCCTCCCCAAATACAATGTCTGCCCCTGCTCTGTCCTCCAGTTCTTCAATTTCTCCCCCTCTGTAAAATGGTTGATGTATAAAATTCACTTGTTACAAATGACAGGAAGACTTTCATGAAAAAATATGCATTTAGGAAAAACTTTGTCATTGACACTAGTGTCAATTGAATGGATTTTTTATATTGAAGGATGTATGCAAACTCAAGTGTTTATCTCTCATGGTGCAAAGGAGATGGCCATGTAAAAAACCGATAGAAAACAAAACTAAATATAACTAAATTATATTACTAAACATAACAACAAGAGGCCCAGAATATATATTCAGGATGTAAAAATAAGGTAACTCTTTATTTTAATTTTGTTATGCACATACTGGTCAATTATGATCATTCTAGACCTTCCAGTATTTTAGAATAAGTTGTTTCTCAGGTTTTAACACATTTGACCCCTTTGACCTTGTCTATAGGTCAAGATCATTTCTTTTGAAAACCTTTGTTAGGCTTCATCCAAGGAACCTTCCAGCCAAATAAAGTAACTCTAGACCTTTCGTTATTTCAGAAGAAGTTTTTTTTAAAGGAAAAGTTGATGGACGCAAGACGACGGAGGGATGGACAGACAAACAATGTTGGCCCTTCGTGCCAGTGGAGATAAAATTAATTTTTTATATTGTGTACTTTGGGATATTTTCAATAGCTCTTAGAGTTACTTTTCATGAATGTGAATTGTACTTGATCTTGAAATGCTTAATCAATACCAAATTAATTTATGGCATGACAGAAATTTATTGATGGGTATTTACATCATAAATAATAATTAAAAGATATGAAATGAATTGTTAATTACCCTAGTGTTATATGTAAAGTGGGGTCATCTTCTTGATTGTCTTCATCCAATTCTTCAGTCACATCAATAGTCAAGCTGAAATACAATGAAAAAAAATAGAAACATATAGACCAGATAACTTTGACGATGTCACAAGGTTGTATAGGTAATTTCTGTGGTTGAGCAGTCTAAGGTACTGGAGTAGTTTGCTCTCATCCAAAAGCTTCGGTCCATGTTGTTTTTTTTTTCCTTTCAAACAGGCTTTGAAAATATAGTGCAACAATAATGTAATATATTCCAGGCCCCGGCATAAAAAATAGAATAACCAAGGACTATGTAGGAAAATAGCCTTTGACTAAACATTTAATCTCTAAATAAAGTAAACTATTATCATGACAAGATCATCAATGTAACTTTGAAAAAAAATATGATCAAGAAAAGATAAAGACATGGTGTGATTCTTTAAAACCTCCTTCACTTTAAATATAACTGATAACTAGTAAATCAACAGTTAAAATGAAGAGAAAAGCTAAGGCTTTGCGTACAATTTAATGCGAGAATACAGTAATCTTACTTGAAAGGATCCATGAAAGATGTTGACATCTGTTTCCTGACAGGTACTCTCTTTCCTCTGCTACAAAATAGACATGCGCAAATGTTAACACATTGATACTCATGGCTTTAAGATTTTACATAATTCTAAACTCAGGTTAAGGTTTTATTTCATTGTTGCTTTACTGCCTATCGATAGCCTAAAAGTCTGAGTAATTAAAGAATGGGTAAGTTTTAGATGTTGGGAGCATTTATTTATTTACTTATTTCTTTATTCTAAGTTTTGTTGTTTTACGTCCTATGGACAGCAAGGGTCATATAAGGTGGAAACCAGAGTACCTGGAGAAAACCAACAACTTGCAGTCAGTACTACCTGGCAACTGCTTCACATAAGCCTCAAACATGTGACCCAGAGGTGAAAGTTATAGCAATTAATGGTAGTATGCCTAAACCATTTGGTCACACAGCCCCCTAAATATTGGAGCAAGCCAGAATATTTTCTTTAAATACATGCAGATCTAGAATGCACAAGTAAGTTTGCTTATATCCATAATGTGATATACTGTACTTACAAGGAAATGCTGGGATGGTCATCCATTTCTTTATAAAAATCAAGTTCTCCGACACCAGATACCTCAGACGACGATGCTTTCACTCTGAAGTCATAAATTACAACGGAAAGTGATTTTGCAGACTGATCAGACTACTGTACATGGTCTGAGAGTGCACATACACGCTGCTTATTATACTTTATAGAATGAATTGTTAGTGTTAAGAATTCTGTTGTTTCTCAGTTGCAAAATTATAAGTTCATTGTTCATGTACGATAAATATTATACAATACAAAATAATTATATATATAATATACTGTTACCAAAGGCTACCCATGAACATTTGTATGCACAAAAGAATTAGATATTGCCAAATCATAAATGAAAATATATCCAAATACATATACTTCACTTTATGCATTAAACTTACTACTTTAATTAGCTTGAGACTATTGTGATGTTAATTAATAGACCTTTTTTTATTCCTGGTCTAACAAAGTCAACAGTAGAAGAATCAACCTTAGGACAAGAAATAATTTTTATTTTATGACAGACTTTATGCACACATGTATATCTACATGTATAAATTTACCTCTCATCAGACTCTACTGAAGAAATTTCTGAAACCATGGGTTCTGCTGTCATGAATTCCTTGGTAATGGGTGTATAGATCACTTTTGGTTGTGCACTCATGTCTCATCCTGGTTTTGTCTGTGTAGAATCCATATGGAAAATATATACATTGTACATGCATTATAACTTTTCATTCTATAACTGACAAGATTGACACTTTTAGATAAAGAGACTCAATAATTATAATCCATATAACCTTTATCTATATATTTTAAAATACCTTGATGTGATCAAATTTGTTCACATAGCTAATTCATTAAATCGTTCAACTGTTGAGTGTTCACAGTTTGTCAATTCAGGCAGTCCCTGGTTCAGGCTAACTTTTATCACACCTGTATCTATATTATTAGTTGCATTAAAACTGATGCACAGAATTATAGGATAAATATACCAGATTTGTTTCTGAATTGGAGACAACATAAAAATGAGAAATTAAGGATATTTCATGGTATCTAGATCAAGACTACTTATTCAAAAATCTTGGTTATGATTTCCCCTCAAGGGGCCCCCGAAATTTTTATCTCCGTTAGCTGCATGCAGAACACCGTATTTGTCTTAGTTTCTCTAGCTGTCAGGTCATCATATGTCACGAAAACCAACAAACATAGTTTAATCACATGCACAAAATAACCAAACATAAATATGTAAGCTTTAATTGTCCCGTATTTTTATATTTGTGTATTGAGTTCTTGCCTGTCGAGCAAAATACCCGTTACTTCGTGATTTGTTTTAAAATTCAGTTCGGTCTTCACAGGATTCCATCTTTCCGTATTCTCGCCAATATAAATCTTTGCCTTTGATATATCACGGTTTCGCGCCATCCTCCTTCTTTTCGCCTCAGAGTCCGTCAAAACACGTTTTCTGCCATGTTGGCAGACGACAGATTTGTTTACAATTCTTTGCGCATGCGTCAGAGGGCAGGACTTCCCGCATAATAATGAATTAGCGCTGTGTCGTTTTTAATTCTTTTTTAAAACTATTTATTACGTTAGATTGGTAGTGATTTACTTATAATTGTGGTATTAAAGGAGTCGTCAGAACTTTCGCTACCCGAGAAAAATAGAAAATCATGATTTTTTTATATAAAATAATATCGGTCGTGGAGTGGGACTGGGTCTTTAAACGAAACTACATTTTATATATACAGGGTTGTCACTTTTTTAAATATCGTCTCGTCGTCAATTTCAGCCTGTAATTGACACACATCCACTACCGTGGTATAAGGTATATATTTACAGCCTGTAATTGACACACATCCACTACCGTAGTATAAGGTATATATTTACAGCCTGTAATTGACACATATCCACTACCGTGGTATAAGGTATATATATTTACAGCCTGTAATTGACACACATCCACTACCGTAGTATAAGGTATATATATACAGCCTGTAATTGACACACATCCACTACCGTGGTATAAGGTATATATATTTACAGCCTGTAATTGACACACATCCCACTACCGCGGTATAGGCTATACAATTTATAGCCTGTAATTGACCCACATCCCACTACCATTGCACTATTGCAGGATATACATAACATTCATGTAGGATCAAAGTATGTACTTTTTGTTAAGAACGTTTCAACAGTCTTAAAATATCAATATTTTCTGCATTGATACGAACTTAATAACCATAAAAAAGTGCATTGATACATTTGGATAAGGCAATGTATTGATGACGAAGGACGCTGTGCGTACATTCAAAGGGTGACAGTTTTCCTGATCCGATCTGACAAAGGTTTACAAAATGGATTTTCAATCAAATTTTTGAAGGAACAATCAGTGACGTATATATATGAATCTATCAATATTTAAATGCAGTTTTCAGGAAGATATCAAAGAAAAGCCTTGCATATCAAAAGGGCAAATTATTCCACTTGTTTACAGTTAGAAGAATGAAAAAATCGTTCAATAATGTTGTACATGATGTAGTTATGGATTTTAATCATTGTGATCGTTACCTTCACTTGTTACATAAGGTAGTATATATACCACTGCTAGACGTTACGGATTTATGCATTTTCCTGTGAACCTGAATTATCCTAATCTACAGAGACTCAATTCCGGTTTCTTTATAAAGAGATTCCGGGCTGATGAAATTAATGGTACCATGTTTTTCTAAATACTTTAAGTTTCTTTCCAGTTTCATACTTTTTAGCATAATGGCTAGGTTGTCTAATACGGCACCGGGCATGTCCATTTGTTGGAGGCATTTCCTATCAACTTTGATTTTAAACTTTCTATGAATATTAAAAGGATGCGAAGATTTCTCAATAATGTCATCAACAGGTTGTTTCCAATTTCCGTTGTTAGGAATGATAACAACATCAAGTTTGTTTGAAGATACTTCGGAAATCGAAATTCACAGAAAATGTGTCGGATATTTTTATGAGCTCTTCAACTTCTTACGAGACTCTCTTATATTTTAGACATCGATAATCTATTTTATTTAATATCTTTTTCCTGTCAGTTTCTTAAATGTGAAGACCCTCTTATATCATAAGGCGCTGATAATCTATTTTATTAAATCTCCATATCTTTCCAGTTTCTCAATTGTGAAGACTCTCGCATATTTTAAGACATCGATAATCTTTTTTATTTAATCTCCATTTCTTGTCAGTTTCTCGATTGTGAACATCCTAGAGATCACAGGGGATCCTACATGTGAAGATAGAGAATGATTCATCACACACTTTTCACGAAAAAGCGACTACAAATGTTGGCTCTCAAAAAATCCAAGACAGCTGGGTTGAGGTCATTATCAGTTTATGGTAAGTCGCAATATTGTAATACTGTAAAGATGCCACAAAGTGCCAAGATGAATTTGCAATGAAATTTGAGAAAGATCCATCTTGTTCCTCTGACAAAACAATGTAGCTAAATTTCAAAATCAAATATGGCCACCCGTCTACCATTTTGTTTTTCTGTTCAGTCCCGAAATTAAAAGGGCACATCTAGGGACTAAAGGGAACATACTGATGAAATTTTAGAAAAATCTCTTCAGTATTCTTAATGAAATAGTGATAAGAAATTGTCATAGACAAAATCCCAAGACAACTGCCTGTCAGGCATTTTGTTTTTTTCTTATCAGTCCAAGACCAAGATGAACCATATTGAACTGGAAAAAAATTTACCCAGTCCCTCGCAAGAAATAGGGATAACAAGAACATTTAATAGTAGTGGACTAATAACAGGAATCCTTTAAAGGCAATTTGAAAAACATCACCATATGTTCATGTAAGGCTAAATAGTTTACCCCAGATTTTATATTTGAAGGGAGATAACTCCAGCACAATTTCAAAATAGGTTGGTTTTAAACAGAAAACTCCACATGAATATGTTTAATGTATTTTTTTTATTACTATTTCATATTATCGCATGCATTTTTGTGATAGAAGAACTAACGTTTCTGTGACCACAGCAAAGTTCTGATAATCTGCAAGAACATATTACACAAAATATACCAATTCTTAAAGGAAATGTGTATGTACTACCAAAATTGAGTTTAAATAAATTGTCTTCCATACTTCTCAATTATACTAAAATATAAGGAACATCAGCCGATCTACCAAAATAATTTCATTTCGCACCAGATAGTGGCATGGATCAAAACAATCAGTTCCTGTTTATACATACATGTATTTACTTCATTGTTCTCTGTGGGTGTGGGACATCCATGTTTAAATTATCTTAACATTTGTTCATTAATGAATGATATTCAAAGAAGAGAAACATTGTATGAATGCAATGTAATGTAAAGAAACTAGAAAATTTCTGGAAAAGACTTCAATTGGGAGAAAAAAAATCTCTTATTGATAGCACAATAGTACTGTTATTTGATGGAGGGACTACTAATAGGATCTACCACTCCCTTGGTGAGGGGTTGGGCGGGGTGGGGTGGGAGGGGTGAGGTGGGATGGTGGTGGTGGGGGGGAGGGGGTGGATAAAACATGACAACATGATGGGGAAGATTAATCATCAAGCTGTTAAAACATGATTCTTGTCAAATTTTGAAACTCGTTGATCTTTCCCATGAAGGTTGAGATCCTCCTTTCTCTTACCCTGGACAGGAATATCCTTCCTTTTCATTGGTGTGAGATTTCTTATCTCACACTTGGGTTGAGACAGGGGATTCCCCAGTCAAGACAAATATATGACAGGGTATTCCCCAGTCAGGACAATGATATGACAGGGAATTCCCCAGTCAGGACAATGATATGACAGGGAATTCCCCAGTCAGGACAATTATATGACAGGGAATTCCCCAGTCAGGACAATGATATGACAGGGGATTCCCCAGTCAGGACAATGATATGACAGGGGATTCCCCAGTCAGGACAATGATATGATATCAAAGTAACAATGCATGTCTAAAATTCAATGACCCTTCCACGTCTATGACAGCTCATTAACGATGCTAATGACTGGGACAACAAAAACACAAACATTCTATCAAATGAGGCCAGAAGGGTACGAGAACAAGACATCCTAGAGAGATCTTAGCTTCCACTACTGAAACATTTTTATTGGTCCTATGCAAGACAAATCTATTCTCCCCTTTTCCTTTTTTCTCTATTCCTGTCATTCATCTTAAAACAAGGAAATCCTATATCTGACGATAGTGGGCTAAATATAACCATTCACTCTGTTGTTGGTGAGAGAGAGGGATCTCAACCCCTTGGGAAAGGTGATTAAATTGCAAAGACTCGACAAGCAACATGTTTCCTCAAACATATTTCCCCTCAGATTAAGATCTGCTCTCTTACCTCCACACAGGTAAATATCTTAATTATTTCCCAAACAATTGAACAAAAATGTTTTCCTTCTCTCTGCTGGCCTTCTTACATTTGTGTCTTTGTCGTTCCAATGCTTTGCATGTTGCATGTTGTGATGTCACAGACATGGAAGGTGAGTCCTTGTCCTAACTCTTAAGAGTGAAACAAGGTCATTTCACACCAGTAAACAAGTGTTGATACAACTGTCCAGGGTGAAAGAATAAGGACCTGTTTAAGAAATATGAAATAACAATATGGAGAGTTGTTGTATTATGGCAGTGATATTTCACTTAGCTAACAGTAGTTCATGGAATATTTATACTTGGCAGTATCCATGAATGTAGCTAAATGGTTTCTAAAATTTAACCATGTACTGTATATCACACAATTACATGCACCAAAAGTACCCGAGAAGGCAAAACATCTATAACTATCACATTAAGAGTGATGATGCAACTAGTATCAGTTTAAAATTGCTAAGCTTACTAGAGAATAATTCAAAACAAATCTTTTCCATTAGAAAATTGTATGTTCAACAGAGAAATTGAATTATCACAATTTCAGCATCTCTTAACTCAAGCATCATCAGGTCACACCTTAATTCACCTTTCTGTATAATCTGATTCTCAACAAATTAACAACATGCATCTTAAAATCTATTTTTAGTAATCCATTAAACACCAGATTTGAACTTTTGTGACCCAGCGTTCTTACCTAAGCATCCTGGGGTGCAAACCAGCATTCATCTTTTGCAACTCTGACCCTGACCTTTAGCACACCATGCCAAAAAATTTTAAAGATTTTTGTATCTCTAGGCTGAATGAACACAGAAGTTCAACATTCTCTGTCATTATCAAAGTACCAAGTCTACAACCATGTGGACACAATTATTGTCCTGTTAATGGGAACTTACGCCAATTTTTTTTAGCACTTTTGCCCACTTTGAAACAGGATGGAAATAAATGGGAAGCTAACCTAAGTTTTTGTATTTGAAGTGAATTTAACGCTGAGCAAAGATTTTCTTTTTTCTCCCGAGGTAAAATGAAATCTTTGGTGAATGTGAAGAGTATGCGTGTAATATCACTAAATGTGACAAATATTAGAAGTAATTGTTTCAAGAGAAGAACCGCTTATCAATTTTTTTTTTAAACCAATCAAATATTTCTGCAACAAACCACAATTAATAAAATACAAAATAGGCATCTTTCTAGTGACTATTGTTACTTACTGAATATAGGATGTAAACGATTAGTATTGCATCTCCGATAAAGGTTAACCTGTTTAGAAAACATGTAAACATACCTCTGGAGACTACAAATCTCAATTCAAGAGTACCAACTATAAACATACTGTAAAACCACTTATTATCATGAGATTTTAATTTTCATTTATTTTCTGGGAATCTCATAACCCACAAAATTATGAATAGACCACTGACATGAAATTTTAGCACTAGTGGTTTAAGTGAGCAATGAAAATGCTTTTTTGTAAAAAAAACCCATGAAAATTAAGCCTCACAAAAATAAATAATTTTACAGTACTTTTATCATTATAGCAACTTTTTATTAAATATGTCTTTCAACATGAAGTCGCCCAAAGACCCATGATCATATAATTCACATGGAAAAACCATTCAAAGAGCGTACTTCTTAAAGACCATCTGTACAAAGCACAAAAATCCTTTTACTAAGGATTTACAGAGAATATACCTCTCAATAAAACACTTCATCAACATTCTGTCTGTAAAATGTACATATTGCTAGTCTTCTGAGATTCTCATACACACAACAGGCACACAAAATACATACACTTCACCACTGCGGACGCATGGCCACCTTTTTCTTCTGGTGGACAAAATGTTCTTTAGTTATAAGATCCAAGTCTGAGTCTTCCATGTAAGCAAAGCTGAATGAACACTGAAACTCGCGCTCAAATGACTGAAGGAAGGCACTGATAGTGTCCTTAATGAGTACAGGCTGCTGTAGCTCCTTGGAGAGTGATGTCACTTCTTTACCCTCAATGCCACAAGGAACAATGTGTTTAAACCAGGTGAGGTCAGTGTTACAATTAAGAGCGATACCGTGGTGGGTCACAAATCTGCTACCATGGACACCTACCGTATAGAGAGAAAAAAAAACGTTAGACTCAACACCTGCCATTTGACAAAAAAAATTAACACCTGCCATCAGAGAGAATACATTATAATTAGTCATTCAATTTCCAACTACTGTGGGGTGGAAGAAACACCCTTTCCTAATGATCTGGAAATATTCATGATATATGAATAGCAATAACGAGTAAAAATGTCAAGAAGGAATATTTCATATTCTGTATGGTTTGATCATAAATTAAAAATTTCCACAATTTACCTGCATTCTATCTTACTTACCCGGTACCCAAAGTACCCATCCTCTATCATACTTACTTATTGCCCCAATTTTCTTACCCTTTATCTTACAAATTTACTGCCCTTCCTTATACCTACTAAATACCTATCGTCTCAATTTACTTTTCCTATCTAACTTACCAATTGCCCCAATTTTCCTGTCTTCTATCCACACACCAACGTTGTCTGTGGTTGTGGCCTCCAGATCAAAATGCTTGCATGTTTTAATCATAGTTTTTTCAAGCGCACCAACATACCAGCGCATACTTGGTTCAAACTCGTTAAGGTTGAGGATAGGGTAAACAACTAACTGTCCAGGGCCATGGAATGTTATTAGACCGCCGCGGTCAGTCTTGTAGAACTCGGCCCCTTTGGAGCGGAGCTGACTAGCCATGCTATCAGTATACGTGTGGTCACGCAGACCAATGGTATAAACTGGGTTGTGTTCGGCAAGAAGGAGGACATTCTGGCCAAAGACCTTCTGGCCACTGGCTACCGCATCCAACATCTGACGCACAAAGTTCTTCTGGACACTGTATGCAGACATGAATCCCATCCGTCCTAGATTGATCACATTCACAAGTCTTGACCCGGCCATGGTGACTAACCTGAAAATAAAGAGATTATACAGTAATCACCACACTTACTTATCGCTTCAGTCTCAAACATGTTTCAAAACAGAAATGCTGCTTTTGTGTATAATTTCAGAAATCCATGTTACATTGCTCATATCAATGCACATGATGTAGTGACAGTCAAAAAGTCGGGTGAAATTTCATTGGCTTTTCCGTGTCTAAATATATTAAACCTCTTATGGTGCCAAAGTTCTGGCCAATGTTAAAAATATTCATCTGTAGGTCAAATGTCACGATCAAGGTCATATGGTAAAAATTTTTGGTACCGCCACAAAGGTCTTGTCACAAGGAACACACATGCAAAATATGAAAGTCCTACCTTTTACAGTGCAATAGTTATGGGCAAGGTTAAAGTCGTCAACAGACAAACAGACAGCACAAAAACTAAGTGTCCCCGTTCTTTTGATCTGGGAGCAATAATAATCCACAAAGTAGGAATATACCTGTAACAAATAGGCAAAAGTTCTATCTACTTATATAAATCCGACTGGGTGACCAGGATCAAAGCATCAAGGTTCTTATTGAGGAGAGAAAACGCCTTGTATAACTGGTAACCCTTTCAACGTCTGACTGAATCCTGGTTGTAAAGTGAAAGTAATATTCATTTCATCAATTGGTAACCAAATAAATCTAAACAGATTCAGATCATTATTCAATTTGTTATTTTTGCCAAGTCCACAGCCTCTGTAACATGTGTTCCGTGTACAAGTCATAGATCAACTATCCTGATGTAAATTTATTTTATTGTGATCAAACAATCAATATTATACCAATTTTTAACAGAAAGGACATTCAAATACAACATATTCATTGATTTCACATATAAATAAATATATGCCTGTAAATGAATCTCTCTCTCAACTTTGACAAGGATATCAATTGTCTGTCTAAATTTATAACGCAGTAAATGCCATAAAAATGCAGTTTCCCTCCGGTAAAATAATACATGTAAAATAGTGAATACAGTCTATGTATTACAGTGGAACAATAGTGTTATCACCTGAGGGTCTGGAAATAATCAGTGTCAAAAACAGTTTTGCACAGTGTGCACAGTAGGGTTAGGAATTGTGTCAACGCCCCATTTAACGTCCCTCAACTCATGCAGGTCCTTATTCAGGAGTGGAATAAAATCCCTCAAAGGACAATAAACACCTTGATGGGGACAATGTCGAGGAGAGTAAGAGCAGTGACTGAAGCCAGTGGTGGACATACATTCTATTTATTTGGATCAGTAAACGGCGCAGGACATCCTTGTTTTAATGCTTTTTACACATATGCCGTCTGTGATAGGACAACAAAAATCATCAAATATGTTCAGTAATGATGAAATAATTGAGAAACTAATCACCTATGAATCACGCTAACATACATAACATACATTACATACTTTATATTTTGTGCTAAAAATAATTTTGTTATAAGATATCAGGTTAATAAAATTGCAAATCAACTCCTGTTTGTTTTCTTGTTCAACTAATGCAAAAGATAGCTTACTTTTTCCATTGAGGAAATCTATGCCAAAGGTTAAAATATCTGCAAGTTTTTATTAGTCCTCTTTATCCTCGTGCAAAGATTTCAATGTTTGCCCATCTCTATCTGCTGTCTTGATATTTCCTTGCATTGTTTGAAATATCTAACCGATGTCTTGAAATTTCCTTGCATTATTTGAAATATCTAACCGATGTCTGTATTTTTCTTTGCATTGTATGAAATATCTAACTGATGTCTTGAAATCACTTTTTTAATACAACATTGTATAATGAGACATGCAGATCCAATCATTCATGTAGTAATTGTGAGTGAATTCTGTAAAATTTCCAATCAGTGTTCGTTAAACTTATACCACTAAGATAACTGTGTACAAGTTTACATACTGAATATGTGCATGCATTATCATTACAATCAACATAGACTTAATCGTTTTGGATCAACATTCCTAAAATGAATGCCATGGTCAAAAATGCAAAAAAAAAAAAAATGTTTGCAATGTGAGCATATCAATGTTTGCACATGAGCAGTAAGTTAGTTTGTTTGTAATGAAAGCTCACAAGCAATGATTTGCTCTTGTTAAAAAAAAATGAATCCTATTAAAGTTCATGTTGGCAATATGCTGATGTCAATAACTTACATAGTACTCTGTACCTCCCTTTCAAAACCTAATGGCTAGTTTCAAATGTGATGAGTAGAATGGTTGCATGTTGAAATGCACATGGCTCCAGAATCAAATTGAATTTCAGGGTGACTGACACTAAACAATATCATGGCTGTATCAAAGCAATAAATAAGATAATGCTGCTCTTGTGCAGATTACAAGCAAATTTTGGTGAGGGATTTATTTAGTCTACAGAGTTCTGACTATTTATTCAAATATTATTATTTTCTTGGTCACAGCTGATTGACCGCAATCAATACACCAAGGGCTGTGAGAGACTGGTTATGCTCCTCGACTGCGACAAAATTTAAGAATGAAAAAAAAACAAACAAACAAAGGGAAATAAGAGAGCTATGATTCTTGTTCACTGCCCTTCTTTATTAGATTTATCTACCTGTGAAGTTTCATGTTGATACTGTTCATAATTTTAATTTAATGCTCAAGACAAAATTAAAAGTATGAAAAATAACAAAGGCAAAAACTCCTATAATTCTGCAAAAGAGAGTGATGGTTCTTGTGTACTGCACTTCTCCTTGTTCAGATCTACCTATAAAGTTTCATGATGACATCTCCTATAGCTTTGGTGTTATGCTTCAGACAAAATTATGATGGATGGATGAACTGACAGATGGACTAACAGACAGATAGAGCAGTGTTAGGTGAAGGGATTTGAGAAAGAGCATCTGCTCTCATGCTAGATGGATATTGAGATCAATTAAAGATTATATAAGATCTGAAAAGTAACCTTCCATTTAGTGATGATTGACCTGTGTTCATTTCTTTAAGGAAGAAGAAATACTTGTGATTGACATGTGTATTTGAAACATCCAGATTATTTCAATTTAGCGACTACTGATGTTCCAATAATAAAATATCAAACTATTTCTCATTCACCAATTATAATCAACTCTTATTATTGCCCTGGTCATTTCAATTGCATTTTTTTTTTTTTGCCTCTATGTGATGATATCTTTGACTTACATGTCGCTCTGAAATGGGACAGACAGTATACATTTGAAAATATTTATCCGCGTTTTTCTTTCTTTTGTTATTCAACACGTTTAAACATGTTAATTCTTCGTTGATGCGTACCTCTTACATGTACATGTACTTCAATCTTATCCCTAGAATGAAAGACATCTTGAAACTATTTGTCAGTCAGCAAAACAGAAGACGTTGATGCAATAGATTTTCGTTGATTTTAGATGAATACTATAGACCTGTAGCTGACCGAAGTCTACGCCGGTATATGGGGAGAGGATGTATATAGGGAATAAGTTACAAGTAAAGGATGTGGCCCTTCTGATATACATATACAACATGACTGTTGCGTTCATTTCGCCTTCAACAGTTTAACCAACATTTACTGCAGTGTTATTTCACAGACGAAAGAAACTGCTCATGTATCATGCAACCTTCAATTAATTAAGATGCATTTCAAGGTTACACTTAACTACAACACAGAAGTTTGATTCCAACATATCATCGGTAAGCATCCTACTTACCTAATACTGCGTCGGTATAATTGCGTATCACACTACGTGTTCACGGTCAGGTGTCCAATCTGTGTCCGCAACTTGTTACGAAATTGGACACAGCGTCAGAGTTGACAATGTCTCATCCGTCAGCTGTTTGTAAAGTTACGAGTGTGTCTTTCCTAACGAGTGCAATGCAAAATTTAGTTTTACATATGCAACCTACAATAATGCATGAACACAACATGCATTAAAATGCACGCTGACAATAACAGTTTACTTATTCACCGAAGTTAAATTCCAGCCTACGTGACTCAAACACCGATTTGCTGTCTGTGGTTAATGGCCTTGACATTTCTCACCGCGTGCAATTTCCTGTTTTGGTACGGAACTCTGGGAGGTTTAATATACCATTAACCAATCAAACGTCGCGTTTGATTCAAACAGCGCCATTTTCAAAGAAAGGTATTGCCGACAAGCATGGCGGAAGGTAAATATTAAATATAGGATATGTTATGACTTTATTCAAAATAGGTATTCGAGATCAATGAAAAATGACGATCTTCGTTTATTTTCATTAATTGCAATTTTGATTACAATATAGATTTGCTGACCCCATGTTATCTGTCGATGCATTGCATTGTCATGACACTGGCCGGTGCAGTCAACTAAGAGTGTATTATTGCAGAATCTGAAATGTTGGTTGTTTGAAAAAAAATACTCCTACCTTACAATAGGCGGAATAGTAGACTTGGTCTCCCGTATTGCTGCGTGTTACCGCTCGGCCCGTTTAATTTTACAAATGCGAGGAGGTGTGTATATGTGTTTACACTTTGACGCGGGGAGGGGCGCATTTTGACATAATTCCACTGTCGTACAAATGTAGTTGATAATTCATTTATGAATTGTTTTCAATCGAAATGGTGACTATTACTTCCACTTGACCCTGATTTTGTAACCTTCTTTTCACATGACTCTCATGAGATCTTTGAAAAAATGTATTTATCATTTTTTTTTCATTTAAAGAGCCAGACCCACTATTGAAGTGCCCCAACCGGTATTATTTTATATAAAAAATTCATGATTTTCTATTTTTCTCGGGTAGCAACAATTCTGTCTAACCCTGTAATACTGCAATTTTAAAGTAAATTGCTACCAATCTAACATAATAGTTTTAAAATTTATAATTATTCGGGAAGTCCTGCCCTTTGATGCATGCACAAAGAACTGTAAATAAATCTGCTGTCTTCCAACATGGCAGAAAGCGTGCGAGGGAAGCGGGGAAGAAAGCGTGTTTTGGCGGACTCAGAGGCAAAAAGAAGGAAGATGGTTGGTTCATACTCTGTATCGCTCTCTGTTTGGCTCTCTCGTGTAGTATCACTCTAAAATCATATTCATAAATACTCTTGCCATCGAATATTCGATTTAGATAGATCCATTTCACAATGTTCTATATGTTCATTACTGTATTGTAGCCCCCATTTGAGGGCCTCTTTGCAATTAATCGTAGTTTTTTTCTCGTAATCTGCAGGTTTTTGTGTCATATCTAACCGTTGAAAGATGTGATCAATACATACGTTAGATGATTTCTATACAGGATATATAGAGTATTGATTGCATTTATCGGTAAAATCTTTTTACAAGAGATGTCACATGGATGTATTGCTAACCTCTTCCTCTATTTTTGTTTTGGTTCTGACCGCGTCTGAACGCATCATGTGACTTTTCCTCATCAATATTCATATATTGATTAATGAGACTAATTCCGGCACCGCTATCTCTGATACCCTTTCAATTTCAAGTTCGAAACTTTATACAAGTCTTTATTTATATATTATCTATTAGTATACAACAATATTTCCATAAAATATGAAAAAATATCTATAACGGAGTGGGTCAGGCTCTTCAAGAAAATTGATTGAATGTAACATTCGGTTAATCACAATACAGCCACTGGTTTTAAGTGTTGGCTCATTTTAGCGACACCATTTTTGTGTCAGAGAAAAACTCATGAGGGAAGGGATATGTAAAAGTGGAATATAACAAAACAAAAAGGTGATTCCGTGAAATTTTCAATACTTTGTGATCTGACCCTTGCTCTCATTACACTTTGTAATTTTGCTGGCAGTGAATTGTATACATTCTTGACAAGGTATCATTTATAACTTGGGATAAGACCTGTTCTGTTTTGTACCTCTCACAAACATTTCGGGTGTTAGGTCCTTGTATTTTGTTACACATTTTAATCACATTAAGAGCCACCCAATGCAAGGTTTTGAAATAATTTACAGTTTTCAATTTGTTAGCTCTCGTCAAGAAATGACAGGGTGTGTTATCTTCTTGTCAATGCCCAGAAACAAAAATTTTGGGCAGTGAAGGGCACAACCCCCCCACACATTCGGGACGTAACCACTCACTTTTTTTCTTCCAAACATACACTTTTCTGTCAGTACCAATTTCTAATTTTGTCTTACCACTAAATATGATATCTGACCAATCATTTGCAACTGTCCAGTTTAGTTTTGTCCAACATGAAGCCATTATTCCCTGTTAACAGGTGAAATGGTAATTTTCTTTGAAACAGCTCTCCTTGATGTTCAAATGAAAAAAAAAATTATTTTGACAGTTCTTCATGACAAATTAACTAATTGTGTCATTATTACAAAGTGTAGACACATCATTGTAGTTCCTCTTCTATTGTTTCTATCAATCCGAATGATTACACTTGTCGGACGATTGTCTGGGCCGCCCGCTTCTTGGTAAATTTTCTGTGCTTTCCCTCTCACAGAACCACTAAAAAAATTTATTTTAGCTGACAAATTTTCTTTCATAACTTCATTTATGTTCTAATTCACCAGTTCAAACGAACATAAATCATTTATCAATTAAAACTCAACACTGTCATATAGAATACAGCTCACTGCATCTTGCGCTTTAATGTGGTTAAAGTGCAAGAAATATGACAATCTGCGTCGTGACCGTTCCATGCTTCCAAAGGAGTATATTATCGGACACCTGATCGAGTTGCCTTTGTCCATTGCTATAAATCTGAAAGAACATCAAAACCAAATCATCAATACACTGTTACCCCCACATTAGCTAATGTATTATAAACGATCTGGAGTGGGGGTGGGGGTTGTATAAACCACGAGCGCACTGTATGGCTGCAAAAGCTCAAATGGCACTACAAACTATACACCCTGTATTGGTCCGCCCTGCCCCAAGGAATTCACATGCTACCTGTCACACGTCGTGTACGTCCAATTCCCCACCCAAAACTTCACACCTGTGTATTCGAACACCCAAATAACCCCAGTGATACCATACCATTGATAAATATAATCATACAGGAGATGATTTCAGCACATTTTATGCTGTTAAGGATTTAACGTGCATATCCTGCATCGTTTTTTCGTCGCGGTGTTGACTTGCCGTTCAAAGCTTTTCTGAACAGTGCTCCCTCTTTTCTTACTGCCTACTACAGAATCACGTATGTCTTTGTGTCGTTTGCTCTTACTATGCCAGATGAGCGTTTCCCTTTTGAATACTCTGTTTCTGGATACAAAATCTGTCTTTCCTGCCATGGACAGACAACTTTCACATATTGTACAAAACATGGCATCACTGTCACACTTCAGCCATGAAAATTCCCCCAGCCATGAAGTGACGAAGTGGTGCCGCTTTGTTTTCTTTTCAGACCCATGGGAAGTTTCTGCACTTTCCGACTTTCCAGTTGGCTAAAGGTTATCAATTTTTACTCGCAACTTGGAGCCCTGATACATTGTGATTTCTAACAGAACACTTAACATCAACACATTGTCCATTTCAGAAAGACTTGGGGAATCCTTGAGAAATAAAGTAACAGGTTATGAATGGCCCTCTGACAGTTTGATCTCTCTTGTAATTTCCAACATTTACCACATGTTTACGATACCTTGCAAATTTTTACATATATTATTCATGTTCATATGTTGATATTAACAGGAAGCTTTGATATGTTGTTTTTTCTCTTTTTTTCATTTGATTTGATACAGTCAGACGTGATGTCAGGGCATCGAGATCCAAGATTATATTGAGGTCGACATGTACCCTTGTCAGGTCCTCCTCCAAATCTAGTATTTATAGTAACTGGGGAAGTGGTATGTGTAATATATATATACTTTTGGTGCAATGTATACTTTTAAACTCCTTTACACATTTATATATTCATATAACCAGGGCAGTGCACATGATATATTTATAACCCAGGGAGTGGTGTATGCTTGAATTAGTATTATTAATCTGTATTATTACTTTCCAGTTGACTGGTGATCTGAAACAGGTGTAATTGATCATAAAAAACAGCTGATTAACTGTTGTAGTATCATCTAATATATTTCCTGAAATAGAGTTGATGAATAAAAGACTTCCTTTTGCAGACAGCTGAATTTTAACGACAACACTGAATAAAAATTTCTCTGAAATAAAATTGATAGAAACACATATAAAATAGCAGGTTTAGACATACCCTTTAATTCCTAGTCCTAGAGTTGAGGATAGCTTTAGAGAGTCGGAAACATATCAAAATGTCTGCCATATTCCCTTGGTTTTTTTACACATCAAATCAAATTTCAAAAATGTTTTCTGCAAATGGTTTCCATAAAATTCATCTGTTTTTGTTTGGTTGTTTTTTTTCTATTAAAACTTATAATCGTACATGTAAGTATGACGACAAAGACTGCATATACTTCTACAGATAATTGGGACGTTAATGGGATGTCAAGGATGATTGTAACTTACTGTAACAGATTACAAATAACAGACGTTATTGGGATGTCGTGTATGATTGTAGCATACTTTGATAGATTACAAACAACACAGACATTATAGTGATGTCGTGTATGATTGTAGCATACTTTGATAGATTACAAATAATTGGGACGTTAATGGGATGTCAAGGATAATTGTAACTTACTGTAACAGATTACAAATAACAGACGTTATTGGGATGTCAAGGATAATTGTAGCATACTTTGATAGATTACAAATAACAGACGTTATTGGGATGTCAAGGATAATTGTAGCATACTTTGATAGATTACAAATAACACAGACATTATAGTGATGTCGTGTATGATTGTAGCATACTTTGATAGATTACAAACAACACAGACATTATAGTGATGTCGTGTATGATTGTAGCATACTTTGATAGATTACAAACAACATATATTATAGTGATGTCATGGATAATTGTAACTTACTTCGACAGATTACAAATAACAGACATTATAGTGATGTCATGGATAATTTTAACTTACTTTGATAAATTACAAATAACACAGACATTATAGTGATGTCATCGATAATTGTAACATACTTTGACAGATTACAAATAACACAGACATTATAGTGATGTCGTGTATGATTGTAGCATACTTTGAAAGATTACAAATAACACAGACATTATAGTGATGTCGTGTATGATTGTAGCATACTTTGATAGATTACAAACAACACAGACATTATAGTGATGTCATGTACGATTGTAGCATACTTTGATAGATTACAAACAACATATATTATAGTGATGTCGTGTATGATTGTAGCATACTTCGATATATTACAAATAACAGACATTATAGTGATGTCGTGTATGATTGTAGCATACTTTGATAGATTACAAACAACATATATTATAGTGATGTCGTGTATGATTGTAGCATACTTTGATAGATTACAAACAACATATATTATAGTGATGTCGTGTACGATTGTAGCATACTTTGATAGATTACAAATAACAGATATTATAGTGATGTCGTGTATGATTGTAGCATACTTTGATAGATTACAAACAACATATATTATAGTGATGTCGTGTATGATTGTAGCATACTTTGATAGATTACAAATAACTGACATTATTGGGATGTCATGTATGATTGTAGCATGCTGGTGGGATGGTTCTACATTTAGAATGGCTACTTACATAAACCTGAAGCCATCCTGTATTTCATGTCTATAGATACATATTGATTATAGCCTCTAGGCAAGGTCTCTCATATTGTGATCAATCATCAGAATTGAGAAGAGATGCAGTACTGTCAGTACTCCTGATGTCCTTTCCTTCAGATGTTGGATGTTCATCTTCAATATTCCAGGGGTTACCCTCTGGAACATTTCATGACAAAATCGAAAGTTCTGTGTGCAACACCTGGTGAACAAGATAAAAAAGACTAGTCTGGTCACAGAGTGTCACTCATTTGTAATCTTCAAAGGAGCATATCGGCCTGTGATTGGTCAGTGATTTTCTCCTGGATCCTGCTCTAGACCAATCAAATAATTTTATGTGAACAGATACATTGATGAAATGATGGTTTAAAATTTTCGTTGATCAAATCACGGTAGTGACTGTCTCACCTGATACTGTGATTTTAACCATCAATTCAGTGATATGATATTGTATCAGAAATCAAGTGATTTTTGTCATTTTTTCCCCAAATAAAGAACAAGATGGTATGGATGCCAACAGTAGCAGAGAGCTATTGGTTCTACACAGATTTGTTGGAAGCTTTCAATTTTTATTTTTCAAAGAGATCAATAGTACCACCTGGAACATTCAGATCATTGCAGTGCAGTGATGATTAAATTGCATTTTATCCCTTCAATCACTTTAGACAGCCTCTATTCACCACACAGGCAATATTTTATTTCAAGGAAGAGAGAGATTGGAGAAATAATTAAACTACAGGTATTTTGATTGGGTATCAACATTAGCTGATTACTTACCCAGGTGCCTCTGTGCAATAGTATATTTTTATTATTTGCACCCAGTGAGCTTATGCTATGGCATGTTGTCTGTCCATCAACTTTTTCTTCCAATTTCTACTAGTCATGAACAACTGGGCGGATTTTGAAATAGGTCTGGGACCCTGGGGCAAGGACAAATAGGAGGAATGGAATAAATTCTCAAAAATATCTTTTGGGAATGACTTGATTCTGTCCCAATTTGGTTTGAGGCATGCATGGGTGAAGGGGATCAGTTTTGTATAAATATTGGGTTTTTGGCTACCTGGGGCAGGAGGGGCTAGACCTTGTAAGGGAAATAGATCAAACATTTTTAAATCTTTCATTTGTGGGAATGGCTTGATTCTGTCCTGATTTGGAAGTTCTGACATCAGAAATGTAGGGCCCTATAGGAGAAATGTAAGTTCTTCAAAATCATTCTTCCATTCAAGGATATTGTCCAAGTTTGGTCTGAGGCAATTTTACAAATGGTGTAACAGTTTGACTATAGACTGTTGCCAAACAAGGAAATTATATGGGTCTGTTGTCTGTTTATTAGGAGGGAATCAACACCATAAATTTTAGTGAAGAATATTGTGATTTTGAAATAATTCAAGCTAGTTTAGTGAATGTACGTAAAATTCTGATCAAGACTTTTGTAATCAATGGAGGTTCATTAGATGACACTCTAAATTCACGCATTAATATTTCTTTTTTTATTCATTTGATTTTTTCACTCATTGGTTTGGGATAAATAAAAACATTATTGTCTCATTTTTGGAAGAAAATCAATGATTTGGAAAGGAAAGTGAATTATGTAAATTTTCGGGAATTTGGATTAAATATAAAATAATATAAACAAATTTTGAATGGTATGTTTCCTTTTACCATAAACAGACTAGAAACTTGGATTGTTATGTAATTTCCCTTTTAAATTAAAAAAAACCTTGAAGTACTACTAGCTAACCAGACTATAAACAGATTCATGGTAAGACGGAGATCTCTTACTGGCCACAGACACAAAAATTAAGAATTGGCATAGATAAGATCCCCATTTGGTGTCTTAAGAACCAGACAAGATAATTTGACAATTCAAAGTTAGCTCACTTTTTAAAAAAAATTTCAAGAAATATAAACCTGATATTTCTCACTCTCCTATGAGCAGTGCATTTATGCATTTGTTAATTTAAATATGTTCAGTCCATTCATTAGCATAAGTTGGTTACTAACATGAAACATCATGTTAAATAATGTATTTCAGATGTAGTGCATTTAGGATTAAGATTAAGTTAGTGACGCACTTGATCAAGTGAATGTAATAACTTCATTATATCAATATACATGCTTTTGCTTTATTTGCTGAAACATTTAAAAATTATTTTATTAAAACATTATGTGCTGGTACAGCTGTTGCTTATCATATGGCTAAAGGATACGGTAAACCTCCGGTTTGTTCGAATAGACGGGTAGTTCAAACACATGATTTTTTAATGTAAAAAACCCAATAATTTTCTAACTAGTGATAGTTTGAACTTTGAACCCTTTCTTGTCTTGTTTCGAATTGTTTGAACATATTGCGAGACCACAACTGAAAACATTGGCCTCTCAGTGATTGCTGGACATGGTCACTATTCACATCAACATGAAATGCTGTAGGTAGCCCGCTGAAAATGATCATCGTAAAGCAATTGACAGCGTCAAATTATACACAAACATTTCAATTTATTAGCATTGATGTAGTGATTCCTTTCGCATCGTGCTGTAATATTGTGTGCACACCAGCTAACACAACTTGAGGCCCCAACTCTGTAGTACAGGTGAATGGTATATAGAGTAAACATATATACAGACCACGGATGTCAGCATGTGTATTGTCAAAGAACAACCTTGTTTCACTTCACATTTTGATAAGATAATCACAACACTATCTCAGTAATTAAAAGATTAATAAAGATTTTAACAAACATTAATCCGTAGTCATAATAAGTCTCAATTTAAACTCCACATACTGATATGCTAATGCTATCTTCCACCAATACACAAGCAGAAATGTGCTTTTTCATGGGTTTGTTTCCTCGTCAAGGTATCCAACGAGATGAAAAACAAACTGAAACCTATAATTTCTGAACAATTGATTAACATATATTGCAGTGCAATAAGTGTTTAAAAACATAATTATTTTATAATCGACATTTTTTCCCTCAGGAATTGCTATCACTGACTGGTAGTGTTCTATCTTGCTAGACCCTTTTTCCTGATTTTGGGCAATGTTGACCCTGATAATTCAAACTCTTAATAATTTCCACAGATATAATTTCCTATAATTCCACACCTTTTTTGTATTGATTTTGTTCAAACTAACTGAAGGTTTACCGTACGTAGATACTGTCTTGATAATGTACATCTGCCAACGTCAATTTTCTTTTGAAATACAGTTTTAAATGCCATTTACATCTCTGATTTAAATTCAGTTTAACATTATGCAAACAAATATTTTTAAATCAAAATTTGTTGCGTAAAATTTATGCAAATTTCCTGGTACAATACTTGCATCTGCACCAGGTGTGTAAGACACTTTCATGACAACAATCAATGCTGATTAAAGTATACATGAATGTAATTTACTTAACAAAAAAGAAATGGTTAATGAAGCAATTAAGATTTACTCAAAATGTCTTCTGAAAGGATAGTTTTGATATTGATGCATGTAATGAATAATTTAATTTTTATATTTTTATGTCTGTTATTTTAAAAAAAAGTAGTCTAGCCAGAATGATATGTATTATGTTATCATAATTTACCAGTCTTGTCTATATTTGTGTAAAAGTGAAAAGGATATGATTTAAGCAAACACCTGTACAACTACCTAGTCTGAATTAGTCAGATAATATTGTAAATAAAATTGTTTCTTTTTATATTATGTAATAATAGAAAATTCTTCAATGAAATTTTGGTCCTTGTTTAATTTCAGATGTTAAGGAACCACTGGTAATTTTGATTGGAAAAGAGTGCAGAGAAAATGAAGAACTTAAGGCTGCTGTTAAGGTATACCTGAAGTGTGTTTACACATCTTATAGATCCAGAAACATAGGTACACACACACAGTGGAAGTGTGTTTACACATCTTATAGATCCAGAAACATTGGTACACACACAGTGGAAGTGTGTTTACACATCTCATAGATCTAGAAACATAGGTACACACACAAAGTGGAAGTGTTTACATATCTTATAGATCTAGAAACATAGGTACACACACAGTGGAAGTGTGTTTACACATCTCATAGATCTAGAAACACAGGTACACACACACAGTGGAAGTGTGTTTACACATCTTATAGATCTAGAAACATAGGTACACACACACACACACAGTGGAAGTGTTTACACATCTTTAGATCCAGAAACATAGGTACACACACAGTGGAAGTGTGTTTACACATCTTATAGATCTAGAAACATAGGTACACACACAGTGGAAGTGTGTTTACACATCTTATAGATCTAGAAACATAGGTACACACACACAGTGGAAGTGTGTTTACACATCTCATAGATCTAGAAACATAGGTACACACACACAGTGGAAGTGTGTTTACACATCTTATAGATCTAGAAACATAGGTACACACACAGTGGAAGTGTGTTTACACATCTTATAGATCTAGAAACATAGGTACACACACAGTGGAAGTGTGTTTACACATCTTATAGATCTAGAAACATAGGTACACACACACAGTGGAAGTGTGTTTACACATCTTATAGATCCAGAAACATAGGTACACACACACACACACACACACACACAGTGGAAGTGTGTTTACACATCTTATAGATCTAGAAACATAGGTACACACACAGTGGAAGTGTGTTTACACATCTTATAGATCTAGAAACATAGGTACACACACAGTGGAAGTGTGTTTACACATCTTATAGATCTAGAAACATAGGTACACACACACAGTGGAAGTGTGTTTACACATCTTATAGATCCAGAAACATAGGTACACACACACACACACACAGTGGAAGTGTGTTTACACATCTTATAGATCTAGAAACATAGGTACACACACAGTGGAAGTGTGTTTACACATCTTATAGATCTAGAAACATAGGTACACACACAGTGGAAGTGTGTTTACACATCTCATAGATCTAGAAACATAGGTACACACACAGTGGAAGTGTGTTTACACATCTTATAGATCCAGAAAGATAGGTACACACACAGTGGAAGTGTGTTTACACATCTTAAAGATCCAGAAACATAGGTACACACACAGTGGAAGTGTGTTTACACATCTTACATATCTAGAAACATAGGTACACACACAGTGGAAGTGTGTTTACACATCTTATAGATCCAGAAACATAGGTACACACACACACACACACACACACACAGTGGAAGTGTGTTTACACATCTTATAGATCTAGAAACATAGGTACACACACACACACACAGTGGAAGTGTGTTTACACATCTTATAGATCCAGAAACATAGGTACACACACAGTGGAAGTGTGTTTACACATCTTATAGATCTAGAAACATAGGTACACACACACACACACACAGTGGAAGTGTGTTTACACATCTTATAGATCTAGAAACATAGGTACACACACAGTGGAAGTGTGTTTACACATCTTATAGATCCAGAAACATAGGTACACACACAGTGGAAGTGTGTTTACACATCTTATAGATCTAGAAACATAGGTACACACACAGTGGAAGTGTGTTTACACATCTTATAGATCTAGAAACATAGGTACACACACAGTGGAAGTGTGTTTACACATCTTATAGATCCAGAAACATAGGTACACACACAGTGGAAGTGTGTTTACACATCTTATAGATCCAGAAACATAGGTACACACACACAGTGGAAGTGTGTTTACACATCTTATAGATCTAGAAACATAGGTACACACACACACACAGTGGAAGTGTGTTTACACATCTTATAGATCCAGAAACATAGGTACACACACAGTGGAAGTGTGTTTACACATCTTATAGATCCAGAAACATAGGTACACACACACAGTGGAAGTGTGTTTACACATCTTATAGATCTAGAAACATAGGTACACACACAGTGGAAGTGTGTTTACACATCTTATAGATCCAGAAACATAGGTACACACACAGTGGAAGTGTGTTTACACATATTATAGATCTAGAAACATAGGAACACACACAGTGGAAGTGTGTTTACACATCTTACATATCTAGAAACATAGGTACACACTCAGTGGAAGTGTGTTTACACATCTTATAGATCTAGAAACATAGGTACACACACACACACACACAGTGGAAGTGTGTTTACACATCTTATAGATCTAGAAACATAGGTACACACACACAGTGGAAGTGTGTTTACACATCTTATAGATCTAGAAACACAGGTACACACACACAGTGGAAGTGTGTTTACACATCTTATAGATCTAGAAACACAGGTACACACACACAGTGAAAGTGTGTTTACACATCTTATAGATCCAGAAACATAGGTACACACACACAGTGGAAGTGTGTTTACATATCTTATAGATCTAGAAACATAGGTACACACACAGTGGAAGTGTGTTTACACATCTTATAGATCTAGAAACATAGGTACACACACACAGTGGAAGTGTGTTTACATATCTTATAGATCTAGAAACATAGGTACACACACACACACACTCAGTGAAAGTGTATTTACACATCTTATAGATCTAGAAACATAGGTACACACTCAGTGAAAGTGTATTTGCACTTTGTCTCTGAAGTTGTGATTGTAAATTATATGAGATTTATTGCATACCAGTAACATGCATTACTTATGTCATATACTAGTGATTGTTTGGTACAGTACAGCGTTTTTTCTATGTTGATTTTACAGCAGCCTTTGCCTTGTTGAATTGGAAAAATAAAGTAGGATTTTCAGAAAATTAGGAAAATATTTTTGAAGTTGCTTCATTTTGGGAAAATGACTCCAATTTTGACTGGGGGAAACAGCTGTAAAATAGAGGGAAAAAATACTGCAGTGAAATAAATGTTATTATACTGTCTATCAGAACTGTACAAGGCAGTTTGTTTTTCTTTTTGAATTATGATCTTTTGTTGAAATCTTGTTTAGGAAACTGAGCTATGATTTATTAAAGCTGAATGCTATGATCATTAGATACTTCCAGTGGTATGGTGATTAAACATCAAGAGATTGCTGTCACTGCTGTGATTTTTCAAAACTTTGAAAAGACAAGAATTGTAACTCTCTCCACCATGTCACTTTTAATTCCTTATCTCTATGTCTCCAGCACCTTTACAACATACATTACCTATTTCTACATTTCTGTGATATTTTATAGGCATTGGAACTTGATCAGGAAGAGTCTGACACTGGACTGGAGTTGATACGCAGGGCCTCGGAGATAGAAAGTGTCTTTGTCCTCAGTGCGTTTGAGGGGGAGGTATACCACAAGCTTTTAAAGGCTGAAGCAAGGATCATCGGGCCCCCAATTGTATTTCAATGTGCCAAAAACAAATATGTAAGTGTGTGTATATCCCCATTTCCTTGGTGAATAGTAACACTTACAGCTGATTTTAAATATATCGGTTATGTCATATATACAAACTAAAACAAGTCGTGTAATTCTGTCAGGTTAATTTACACACCATATGTTCACACCATATAAACTTGTAAAGGTCTTCCTACTCAGTAGGTTAATTTACACACCATATGTTCACACCATATAAACTTGTAAAGGTCTTCCTACTCAGTAGGTTAATTTACACACCATATGTTCACACCATATAAACTTGTAAAGGTTATCCTACTCAGTAGGTTAATTTACACACCATATGTTCACACCATATAAACTTGTAAAGGTCTTCCTACTCAGTAGGTTAATTTACACACCATATGTTCACACCATATAAACTTGTACACCATAGGTCTTCCTACTCAGTAGGTTAATTTACACACCATATGTTCACACCATATAAACTTGTAAAGGTCTTCCTACTCAGTAGGTTAATTTACACACCATATGTTCACACCATATAAACTTGTAAAGGTCTTCCTACTCAGTAGGTTAATTTACACACCATATGTTCACACCATATAAACTTGTAAAGGTCTTCCTACTCAGTAGGTTAATTTACACACCATATGTTCACACCATATAAACTTGTAAAGGTCTTCCTACTCAGTAGGTTAATTTACACACCATATGTTCACACCATATAAACTTGTAAAGGTCTTCCTACTCAGTAGGTTAATTTACACACCATATGTTCACACCATATAAACTTGTAAAGGTCTTCCTACTCAGTAGGTTAATTTACACACTATATGTTCACACCATATAAACTTCTAAAGGTCTTCCTACTCATTCTTGGCATCATCTCTTATGTTATGTTTAAATTTACATATATACTTGATGAACAATTTCAGTCAATAGATCTGTATAGTTGATTGGAAATTAAAGAATTTCCTTGTCCTGACCTGAAAATATGTTAAGATATGTCTTGTCCTATTCTGTAAATATGTGAAGATTTTCCTTGACCAGTCATTTCTCTTAACTATTACTTGACAAACCTTCCTCAAACATCAGGAACTAGAATACTGACAAATGTATATAATTATCTTGAATTAAGCCTACAGCTAGAGTTTACAAAGTTGGAGGGGTTGGGAGGGGCAAGAAAGGGGGATGCATAACGCCAATCTAAAAGTTTGGGGATGAGGGGTATTTTTTGTAATTCTACAGAACAGCTACAGATATGGATGGGCCTACTGAAGGATAAACAACAGTCTTAGATATGGATGGATTTATTACCAGGCATGGGCTTATGTCCAATAAATGTTTTCATATATTCAGTTCTTTGAGTCAGTTTCATTTGTAAAATTTCAGAATCCCTTTTTGCGCCAACCTTCCAACCTACCAGTAAATAACTTCAGAAGGTCATATATCTAAATGAGATATGTCATATGACTGTAAATTTTACAGACAATTCAATTTCACTATTATTTATGGTTACAGCCAATTCCGTTCCACAGTCGTCCCCTTTATTGTACAGCCATGCAGGGCGTCATCACATGTTTCACAGGCTTCAACAGACGCGAGGAACTGGTGAGTTGTCAGAGATGATACCTTCCCCAACATCTTGTAATGACATCAGTTTCCATCCAACAAAATAAAAAAATCAAAACAAATTGAACGTAATTGAAAATCAATTTTTCAATTTTGTTTTATCCTTTGACAATTTATATTCAGATTTTAATATTGGACTAGTAATACAGTAATTTATATATATTGGTAGTCGTCCTTTAAATGTAGATTGCTAGATGTTTAATGTTTTTGTCCTCAGGCACCTCTTGCAGACCTCCTTCACCACATGGGTGGCAGTGTACGTAAGGAGATTACCACCAAGGTCACACACTTGGTGGCCAACAGTACAGAGGGTGAAAAGTACAGGGTAAGAATACTAATGTGTTGAAAAATGTCCCAATCAACTTGATCGTTATGATGAAACACCATAGCTGTATACACTGTGGATCTCCTTAGATGCTTCAGATCACCCTAATACCACCTTTATATATATATATATATATATCAGGGCTCTCGATCTGCCAGATTTGGGGCCGAATTCCCAATGCAAAATAGTATCTTTTTTCCCCAATTTAGACCCCAAGTTTTCCCAATTCTAAGGAAAACACCATTATTTTTCCCAATTCTAAGGCCCCGGGCCCCAGTCCCAAAATGGGGAGTGAGAGCCCTGTATATATATGAAAATGAATCTGAAAATCGTAATACCTGGTAATTATACTAATTCTGCATTGTGCAGTAGACCTGAATATTGACTGCAGCGTATGACTTCTGATGGCTGTTCCCTTCATCAATAGAACACCGCAAACAATTATTAATCAAGTTATAGACGTCATATAAAATTTACTTTCATGCGATTGTTCCTTTAGAGGAATACATGTTTGTTACTTGTGAAATTGCATAACGTTTGTTATTTCCCACTGGAAATAATTTTGTAAGAATTATTAGTATAGGATGACAGTTTTAATGGCATGCATGTATTGACACTGGCTTACTATATTCAGTGTCACAATTTCTATATCATGACACTTGATAACTATCATTAACCTTTATATTCAATATTGCTTATTTCAGGTGACAGTCAAGGCCACTAGGCCTTTTGTTTCATTTTTAATTGTCATTTTAAAATAATAGTGACATTGTTTTCAGTTTGCTGTCAGTTTTGGAACCCCCATAATGAGTTCAGACTGGCTGTATCGTGTATGGGAGGAACGGAACAATCTTGGGATAAAAGGCACAGATGCCAAACTTGTAAGCTTCTCTTAAAATATTTGAAAAATATAAGTTAATATAGAGTTCAGAAAAGTTTGAAATGAAATATTTTGGCTGAAAATTTTTGTTTTTCCTATTAATCAGAAGAAGTCTGTTTTGAAGTAATAGTATTTTAACACTGAAACCAGTGGATTGCCATCTCAGGAATTCTCAATTTTTTTTATGGAGGCACATGTGCTATGTCACTTTGGGAGAACTTGATCACTAGCAGGTGACCACTTCTGATTTTTACTTGAACAATTATCATCACCATGCACAGTCTTTATCTAATTTCATGACTAAATTCCTCCTGCTGTGCTGTTATTAATTTTTTAACTTGGTGGCATATTGAAGTATGTGTAATAACCAATAAGATTTATATCAAAATATTCTGCTATTTATTAGAAAGCAGTTGCCGGGTATTTTCCTAATTTTCATGTGCTTGGTTTACTTGTCTATCTAACGTCTATATAGAAGTGTTACTTCAGTCAAAGTAGTCTGCAATTACCACGTAATGCAGTTACTATTGACATGATCATAAGTTAAACAAATTAGAGAAAAACAAAAATTGACAGAACCAATAATTTTCAAAATACTTTTCAAGTATACGTGTCAAGATTACTCTGACACAGGGATTTCTTACCAGAAAAATTCAGTACTTGAGAAATATACTGATGGAAAAAAATCCAAAAAGAGCAGTCAGTTGTAGATTTGAACATATGCTTGATTTCATTCACACATTACATCCATTCTATTTTCTTCAGATGGTTCACAGAGTGCCTCCATTCTACAAGTGCTGTCTCAGCTTCCTTGGATTTTCCAAAGAAGAACAAAAACATATGGAAGAATTGACTATAGAAAATGGTGAGAGGTTCTAAAATTACCGACAGATTGATATCAATAGATTTGAATTCAGAAATCACTTTGTTGTCCAGCTCACAGAAATCCTCAGTCTTTGGTACAAAAGAGAGGGCGAAAATATTTTGGTGTAAAGTTTTGTATAGTACATGCGATACCTCAAGCCAATTTGGTGTCATTTATAAAGAAATGAATTATTATGACATGCTACTACATGGTAAAAATATGAATGAAAAAAGCCAGACTTTTAAAGTCATGTTTTAAAATTTTTGCAAGTTGTATGAAAATGCTTCTGCTTGCGGCCAATAAATGTTGAAAGTATCATACTTGAGGATGAGTTATTTGGCCTATGAAAGCCTCTTGTGACTTAACTGTTAACTGACTATTCTTTTTAAAAGGGGGCACATTTGGGGCAGTTGGAGATGATGAGAGTACACACCTGGTGGTGGATGACCACAGCACCAAGGAGCTGCCACCTAGCACCATGCTGCCACATTATGTTGTCAAGGCAGAGGTCAGTGGCAATCAGTCTGGCTGAACCATGGAGGAATTGAGGCCATTCTTATTAAAATGCATTTATGTTATGAGATATTGGTAGATAGTTCACATCTTATTGGAAGTACAAAACCAGAAACAATAATATTTTTGTCTCACAGCAACAGAGGAATGTAAGCAAGACATAGAAATGTGAAACAGATAAAAAAAAAATTAGTATTTGTTTGGGTGTATCATTCCAGGATTATTTTTGTTTTTTCATATATCCATTTAAGTGTCAAAGGAAGACAGTGAGACATATAGTTGCATGAGATCTTGTTTTCAACTAAATCTCAAAGGTGTTGTCCATCTTGTCCAAATCTGTTAAATTTTATAGAAGTTTGAAAATATAAAGAGATTTACTACGACACACTGTTCCATTTACTCCAACATTCAAGACTAAACTGCCTGTCAAAGTATTGGAAAAATATAAATAACTGTTTTGCTTTTGGTCTGAATCATTTTAAGTGTGACATTTTTGATGATGATTTCAGTGGTTTTGGGGAAGTATACAGATGGAGGCTTGTGCTGATGAGAACCTGCTAGAATATCAGAAGGTGAGTTGTTACTTCTAAAAACCCTTAACAGTATCACTCATTCAAACATGCCAGTCTTTGATAATGATTAAATATTATGTTGGAATTTGAGTTGGAATGTATTCTCTTCTTACAAATTCATAAAAAAATTTCTGAGCATGCTTACAATTATAAGGTCAGTGAATCTACTCGAAACAAGTTTACCTTCTAGACTTTGGTTTGGGAGGCTGAATCTAGTAAATATGAATTCTTGTGCTGAAAGAATAGAAAAAATTCTGAGCATGCTTACAATTATAAGGTCAGTGAAGGTACTTGAAACAAGCTTTCCTTCTAGACATTGGTTTGGGAGGCTGGATCTACCTAGTAGAATTGAATTCTTACGACTAGATTTGTAAAAAAACAAGTTTCAGTTATAGTCACTGATTATCACTTTGCAAATATTTTATGAGTGTTTCTTCCATAATATAATAACTTCAATGAGTTTTACTGCTGTTTTTTATGAAAGAGACAAAACTTGTATATAAGATATATTTCTTGTGTACAGATGCCCTCCTCTGCTAACCCGATATTCACACCTGGACGATGCATGTCAGGGTCCAAGTCACGGAAGAGGAAACGGTTAAAGGAAAACATTGCACAGCTGGCTGGTGAGGGCGACTTTGACTCGCCACTCTACAAGCGAAGATCCAGTGAGATGGGACGTACCTCCATGAGTCCGAGTTCATTCTTAGATGCCTCCAATACACCTGATAAATCTGATTATGTTACAGGTAAGTCTGGAACATGTAGATAAGTTACAACATTATAGATAGAATTGTATGGAATAAAAGTTTAATGTGATTGAAATTGAATTTTTGATAGGCTAAATCCAGTTTCAGTGAAAACAAAACCTGTTGTTATATTTAATTCACAATGCAGAGTATAAAAGTATTTTTGGCAATGCAGTTGGATGATATAAACTTGAAATAAATTGACACTAAATGCTTTCTTATTATGTTTTCTTATCGTCTAAATTTCTCACTTAATTTTCGAAGCCTGATCTTGTTTTTGCTGGTTGAGAATCTCATTATAGTTCACTTATTTTTACTTTATTAACAATAAATAGCAGTCTGTAATTCTTGATATCGATTAAAGATTGGAAGTTTGATATTATGCATAAATCATCACGTATTTTTACAGACATCAGAAAACTGCTGAAATGATGATAAGTATTTAAGAGTGTTTGAAAACCTAACTCTATTGAAATAATTGATTGTTTTTAGAAGATTTCTTCTATGTATCGACTGTTTTGGTTTTGTTGTATAAACTACAAACATTAAGATACCTAACCAGTTGATCTGGATACACCTGTTCAATATTCTGTTGTAATTGCCTGATAATGATTTCTTTAACTCTCTATTCCTTAGAAGATCAGAAAGAGAAAGTCTCCAATTTATCAATGAAGATCACGCCCAGACAGCAGGTTGTAATGGAATTTTTACAGACAGAAAAAAACTACGTTGGAATCCTGAGCACAATTCTTACTGTAAATATCATAATGCCAATCTATGAGGGGCCATGATAGCTTAGTTTGTAAAACGTTGGCCTACGTATCCTCAGGTGAAGATTTGAGACGTATAGCTTAAAGTTACCGTTGGCAGATTGTGTTTCTCAGGAAGCTGAGAAGCTGACCTGTCTGTGCAGAGGTAGTTGTGTCCATGGGCAACACCCTAATTGTTCTTGATGGCATAAAACATACTTCCTGTATGACGTTCATTAAGGTACCCACCAACTACTTCAAGGAGCCAGCATCTGTAAAGTCACTCTGGCAGTGATCGTTTTCTTTATTTGAATTATATGTTTCCCATTAATCCCAAGTTAATGTTATTAGGCAGTATATACCTTGGTGTTCTGATAGAACAATGATGTGGCCCTCCTACTGTTTTTTTTTCAGCTGATGGAAGCCATGAGCTTGTGAATGTGAAGTCCCAAATTTAAAACATTTAAAATACAGATCGTTAGAACCTTGATTAAGTGCAGCGATTAGTCGCTAGAGCTGTTTCAGAATTAAATGTGAGGGGTCAGGAAATGGAGAAAGGCACTTATTTTTTCACCCTAACCACCCATACAATAAGATTTATTCAATACCCATGCATATACACAATAGAATTTTTGTCAAATCCAATAAAATGATCCACACAATTTTTTTTTGCTACCTCTAGCAACCCCGACAGAATTTTGTTTTCTTTGTTAACATGACACCCACAAAATTTCATTCTGTTACCCTTTCTTCAATTTCAAGCTTTAGTAGTCATTTAGAAATGTGTTATATCTATCAACATTACCCCTAATGTTGCGGTTTTTTTTTTATATGACCAGGTTTTTAAAGCAGAGGTGGAGAAGACCAATCAGTACAGTGGAGCCCTGCTGGCTCCACAACATGTCAAAGTCATTTTTGGCAACATTCCACCAATCTATGATGTCCACTGTCAAATTTGGGAGGAACTACAGGGCATCGTGGAGAACTGGAGTGAAGATAAAGGAATAGGCGATGTCATCCTTAACCATGTACGTGGGATTTGTGTCTGTTGTTATCACAAAGATCTTGAATCATTGCCATATTTGTTAAATTTATGATTGTGATGAATTAATGTCAGTTATATTAGACTAACCCCTCAATAGCCATTTCTGTAATTGAGTATTGGAGTTTGATCTTGTATGTTTCACAAAGATTCCTTATTTCTTCTAGATTTGTGGTAAAATTCTTTATTATTCCTGGTTTCGAGCAGCTCCTCTAGACGTCTCTTTTTAAATCTTCTATTCAAGGAATAGGGGTACTGATGTAATCTCGCTAGTGTCAGAGGCATCCTACCTCACAATGTAAAGTTTTCTAATCTGAAGTTCCTTCCATCTGTTCTAGATCGCAAATTTCAATGAGGATATAGCAATATATTGAACTATATTATCTAATTTATAGGACCTAAATGGAGTAAATTTGCATATACATGAGTTTGGTCATCTATGGCCATGCTATGCTGTTCTCAAACAGCCCCTTTTAATACCAATGTGTCAACATTTGATGTTTCAGGCGGATGCTCTGATGAAAGCGTACCCACCATTTGTCAACTATTTTGAACAAACGAAAGAAACCATAGCTAAATGTGATAAAACTAACCCTAGATTTCACGCCTTTCTGAAGGTAAGTATGTGTCACAACATCTTTCATGATCTATTACAATAGTATGTGAACTGTTCTTTGGATTAACTGAATTCCATATTGCACCATAACATTTTTTTATAGGGTAATGGACAATGATATCCATTTCACATGAGGTGGTTAGGTATGTTAATATCTGAAATTTTTTAGTCCAGATTTTGCATAGTTTGAAATCACACAAAAATTTGGATCCCACAAAAATACATGCTGTCACAGTAAGCTACAAGATATCAGTTAAAGACCTTGTTGATAAAAAGAATATCGTATTATTGCACAGGTGTGTCAGTCGAAACCGGAATGTGGACGACAGACGTTGACCGAGCTGTTAATCCGGCCTGTCCAGCGACTTCCCAGTATTGCACTACTACTTAATGGTTTGTGTTTACTGTCGGTCCAGTTGCTGCTAGTTAATGCTTGGTATCTCCAACCTTAACACCCCCCCTCCAAAACTGGGAAACACAATTTAACAGATCATCATTGTCATTGCAAATGTGACTTTAGTGGAATCTACTAAAGTTTAATACAATACATCCTGCATACTGTAGGGTTTACGATCACTTTCACTCTGTGCAAATTACTTATCTTGTGCCTTCAATTTAGCCATGACATGTCCTCGGGAGACAGAGAGCCAAAGTGAGTGTAACCCCTGGATTATCGAGGATGGATACAATAGTACAGGGAAAACTACCATTTTTGTAAAACTTTAAGTTGTAAAGGATAGATAGGTTATGCTTTTAGCTAATTGATCCATGTGTCTTAGAATAAAATCAAACTGCAGCTGAAATCAGAAATAAAAATGAAAATTTATTAGAGTATTACTGGACTGTATTTTTTATTAGAAAAAAATCACAACACTGATTTATAATGTAAAGTAAAAAATTATTGGTTCAAATATCAATGTGAGACTTCTAAAGAAATTTTCTGATACCTTTGTGTAAGGTGATAATGTGATGAGTATGGTGTGAGAATTATACAATTTTGTATACAGATATTATGAAGCATACCCCAAAGGACAACATTGACAACAGTAAGCTTGAAAAGGCCATCAATATCCTCAAAGAAGTTATGACGTGAGTGCAAGATGTTTACTTTTCTTGTTCTTAAATATATGTATCAGTGGGTATTTTTGAAAAAAAAAAAAATGTCTTCCCAAGGAGTGAGATTTCAGGAAACAACTAATGTGTAATAATACTGATGTTTTCATTTGATGTAAAAATCTTGTTAGAAATAGTCTAGACAGAAAGGTAGCAGATAAAACACTGTATTAGCCAGTGATGGATAAGGATATTCTCAGGTATGTGAAACAAACGCTTTGTGGGAGGGAGTGTCGTACTACATATATACAATCAATATGTTATATTCGACCGCAGTATTATATGGAAATTTAATATTATGGCCACTTTTGCTGCCACAGAAAAACTGGTTCGTTAACTTTTCAAATGTAACATTTTAGGCATAAATCATGATGGATCTGCACATATTGATATTAGTTTTGAAAGGTTTGTCAAGGTAAGCAATTAAGATCAGTAGGTCGGGTCCAACTATTCATATCACTAGGTACACAAATGTGGTCTATAAATCTGTTAGCTGTTAGTGTTTTTCTTCTGTTTGAGACATGCTTTTATATGAATGTGATTTAACGATGGTTGATGGATGATAAGGCTGGAGAATAGATATCTGCTGTTTGACAGAAACTGACAATGTGTGTATAATTACAGACACATCAATGAGGACAAGAGGAAGACCGAGAATCAAGTGGTCATGTTTGAGATCATGAATGACATAGATAATTGTCCTGTAAGTATTAACCACGTTTTTTTTTTATGTAATTTTAAAAAAAAAAATTCAAGATTTTCATACAGCACATGATCATAACAATACTTATCATATGAAGACATTAAATTAAAAATTAAAATGTCACCATCATCCTCATCAGTAAACACATCATTCTCATCTTCATTGTCATCTGTGCTCATACAACAACTTCATCATCATCATCATCATCATCATCATCATCATCATCATCATCATCATCATCATCATCATCATCATCATTAGTAAACACACATCATTCTGATACAAAAAAAAAAGTTTAATACACTATACAAAAGCATGCCACGTTTTATCTTAAAAATTTACAAAAAGTGGTTAGTCTTAAAATAATATGAATCTATAGCAAGTTTAAATTAGTCTATTTCTGCCAGCAACTAGCGATTGAGGTATCAGGGGTGAAAATGGTAACTTTTTGATTAAGCTAAAAAAAATTCCATTAATTACCAGTGTTTCCTGTATTGATAATGAGTGAATGTTTCAGATAAATTTGTTGACCATTGTAAACAGTTGACGTTCTGATGTTTCACTTTAACATAAAAGCAAATGCCATCAGTGGAAATGTTCATTGTATACTTAAAAACATGTGAGGATACACCAGAACGTGTTTCACCATACACCTTGCTGGGCACGCTGTATTGATTTGATTAAACAGAATGTCAGCTAAACAGGTCTTATTTTTCTAATGAAAATTAAACTATAATACATTGTATATTAAACTTTTCACCATAGCTACTGTAATTTGATGTCATTTTTCATTGTTGTAACCAACAGCCCACATTGCTGTCATCACATCGACGGTTTGTCGCTCGTATAGATGTGATTGAGCTGTCGGATGATCTTTGTGGTCGAGGAATGCCCCTTTCACTGTTTCTCTTTACTGACAGTATGGAGGTAAGAATATATGATACTTTTATTACCCTGGTAAACCTTCTTTTCAAAAAAGTTAAAGAGAAAAATAAATGCTCAATGTTAAAAAATTAGACAAAAACTTGGTTCAGTCTGCAAGTGCATTTGCATATGTATTGATAGTTAATTAAGAAATTTTATGAAAATAGATCCATACAGATCCTTTGGAGGTGGAACATTGATATTGTCACAGGAATATCCTTGTTCATACTTGTAGAAGCTTGTTTTCCTTGCCATAAAATTGTAATAGTCTTTTATAAAGAAAAAACTTACATATTTTCCTCTACCTCATTTACCACCCTGTGGTATCTGCATCAGCCATAAGAAGATATGTGAACTGTTAATAACTTTGTGTTGTATAAATCTTTTATTGCAATTTAACATTCCTTTGCTGTTTCAGCTATGTAAGCGCCGGTCGCGGTATCTCAACAGCTCTAAGTCACCAGCCCTCCTGAAAACTCCGCAGAAGGCATTCAAACACCTGACACTAATACCATTGGCGGCAATCAAACGTGTTTTAGACTGTGTAGAGAACGAGGGTAAGAGCTTGCTTCTACGGGACATTTTCTCCTGAAAAACACATGAACTGTTAGAGGTATCTATTTGTGTCGGTGAAAAATCAAGTGCATGTCACTGCAGTTCTATTGCTCCTCCACTTTATAGGAGGGGGAGGGAGTGTTACAGTATTACCCATTTCCATCTAGCCCTGTTCCCAATCAATATGTCATATCTAGAGAACCTCTCAATAGATTTGGTTCACATTTATCCCCTAGTATCATAATATCATGTTCTACACAATATATTACGTTTTTTTCTCTCTCTCTCGAATTCCGCAGTAACAGATGTGATACAGGTCATATTTGACAGCTTCTGCAAATTCACGAGAACTTGCTACATATATTGATAGGAGCAGTGACGTTCATGTCTTAGATTTTCTTTTTTAAAAAAAGTTGAATTTTTGCAGTTAAAAATATCATAATATGTGAAGATGAAAAAAAACAAAACTTTTGATTATTACATTCATGCATTTTTTATCACCTGCGACAAATAGCCACAGAAAAGTCACAGAAAGGTCACAGAAATGAGACTAAGGTGTTCTTTATCCGAGGCATTTGCATCATCATGAACATGGATATGTAGTCTATTCTCAAGCGCAGTTAACCATAGCGTTTTCTTTCAGATTGTCGAAATTCCTTTGGTGTAATAGTTAAAAGTAATTCCGAGATGACAGAAAAATTATTCAGCTTCATGGTAGATGGAGAAGAAAGCAAGAAAGAATTTATGACGCAGCTTACAAAGAGTATTTCCCATATAGTGTGTATGGCTGATCACGTAAGTATCTCCGTCATGCTTTTTCACAATCTGCATGACTCTCAGACTGTTCCCCACCCTTGGAGTGACATATCCATCGTGATGCTCTGAAATTTGAGTACGAATTGGGATTTATTTTAAAGTTTCCACACCTGGTTTTAAATGTTGATGTAGTTATGAAATTACATGGTTACAGACATACAGCTGTGTAGACTTACCAGAGCATGCCTATGTATCAAGTGACGTTTTATACATGGTCCCGGTTTGAACACTGTATGATTTTTATATGTTTTGTGATAGGAATCTCTAATGGTGACTGTCGTTGGCCGAGATCTCCACATTAATACAAGTGAATTGGGCAAGCATAGCATAAGTAAAGCAGCAAGGTAAGTCATTCAAACCGTTAACAAGATAGAATTTCATTGTTACTAAACAGCACAATTGTTTATTCATCAGCTAAGCAGAAAATGATGACTTTTATTTGATTATTAATCAGCCATAAAACAGTGTGCCATTGGCTTACTTCAGCAAATTATGACAGTTGGTTGCCTTTTGTTTTTCAGTAAAGCAGCAAGGTATGAAATAATCATATACTTTTATTACCAGTATCGGCTATGCAGCACAAAGTATAAATATAAACGGTAGTTCATCATTTAACAGCAACGAATTAAATTTTAGAATTTATTATCCAGCCAACAAGTGATGATATTTAATCCAATGATAATTAACTGAGCAACAGAGAGTGAAGACAGACAAGCTCAGAACTAGTTTATGTTTCCGGAGAATTTACTTTTTTTTTATTCCTCTGATCAGAGATTGGAATTGTAATACTGTAAATTTGTACGTATAGTGCACACTTTTTTAGACATAAACTGTCGTGTCAAAAAGGGGGTGCGTACTATATGCAGGAACATGCCATTCTAGGCGTTATCATTCTCCAGTTCTCTGTGCGCCATTTGGGATTACCTCCCTTCACATAGTTATATTTAGAGTCGTTGGTCGTATATGATAGATTTAAGATAAAGACAACAAAGAATAAGATAAATTTCGAAATGCAATTCATTACTTTTATATATATAAAAAAACAACTTACGACTGAAGCAGTTCATAGCACTGAAGTTATGTTTCACTAAACAGTCACCGATCACTTTCGTTACGATGCACTACACAAACACAGTCACTGAAATCCTTGGAATCCCTCCTCATCATTGTCACTGTCAAAGAAGAACACTGAAGGGAAATCTGCCTCGGTAGATTTTTCGTTGTTGTGGTAAAACAGGTCATAATCATTTTCATAATTATCGTCCGTACTTTGAAGTCTGTGACCTTATGGCCTCTCTGGATTTGCATGGCACGCTCATCCAGTTCTGATGTACTGGCAGCAATGCTGGTGTCTGCAATTGCATATGAAATTATACAGCTCTCTCCACCCCTGTCGGCCTTTCTAGTCAGGGGTTGTGACTATAGGCATCTTCTGTTTTTCTAAATGTTGGATTCATTAAGTATTTTCGGACACCGCGGTGGGAACAGATACTATGAAAGATCATACCAATACTGAACATATCACCTGCTTTTATGGGAATAAGGTAGGATTGAACATTTTCAGACTTAAAACACCATTTTCTGACCAATTGCACACATTCAGCCCAAGCCGGGTGTCATCAGTGTCCTCATACTCATCGTGTTATACCTGTTAATGGCTGTTAATTATCCAATTATCCTAGCCTTCCATGCTTGTTAAGTCAGGCACCTGCGTGAGTTTGTTTACGAAGATAATTAAAAGCGTTAGGGTCATGCTCGTTGTGGTTACCTATTTATCAATGGATCAAAACATCAACTGTTGCACCAGTAATCAATATTATAATTGTTTTTTTTTTTTTTCTCCAACTACATTCGGTGCTTCTTTGAAGAAAGGGCTTGCTAGAGATTGTTGCCCAGGTTCAGCAGTCGGAGGTCAAGATAACTGTTTCTATAATCAGTTTATGCACAATTCTTAAGTTTTGTTTGGTCAATTTATGCCAGGAACATCATCTGTTGCTTACTTACAAGAAGTACTTGCTTAAGGTCGCTTTTCAGGTCCAGAGGTCAAAGGTTAAGGTTGTGAATTTACTTCTGTACTATATGTTCTGTTTGACCAATTTTACTCCGAATTTGTCCAGTGCTTGCTCGAAGGAAGTGCTTGCTTATGTTTGCTTTTCAGGATCATATTTTATTCTTCGTTATGTGCCATTTATAAAAAAACTGTAGACAGCATTTTCTTTTCCTTACTCAACTAAAAAAATCTAGTATTTATCACGATAAACATCGAACACTGCCAGTAAAACCTCCTTAATGTATTTTATCAGATAAACCATTGTGCATGTATAGATATGAGAGAATGCTGTAAACATGTATTTTAGTTGTAGTCTGCTTTTAGCACTTTTTGTGCTGAAAGTGTAACTCTAAAACATTACTGCGCTGTCGCTTCTGTTTATTGTTTATATACATGTACAACATATTTTACTGATACAAGAATCCATCATTGCGCTAATTTGCTGGAAAGTGATAATGTGTTAACATTATGTATGTTTAAAAGTATATCATCATTCCTGTAGTTAAATTGGTAGTTTTACAAGCTGCGATTGAAATATTAACATTTGTTTGTAATACCTGTGATTGTTAAAGAGGGAATTTTTTTACAAGTTTAATTTTAGTTTTTTAAAGTAAAAGTGATATATACAATTAGGGATGCATGGGACATTTTTTTCTTAACTTTAACTAGAAACACTTCAATATAAATTTTCAGATTTTTTTTATCATAAGGTATTTCAGTGCACTCTATGCTAATATTTACCACATAAATTGGAAGCTGGTAGTCAGATTGATTTCTCATTTAAAGAAAGATCATTTTAACAGGTCCACGGGAAAATTTGATAACATTCAAAGTGTATGTCTAAAATGAGAATCATTCAAATACACATGCCTGACTGATGAAATAAGCATGGAATTGAAAAGAAAATTTGTGTATTATATATAAACACTGTCTTTACTAGTCAGTACTTGAATATTCCTAATTTCAGTCACTAGTTCATCAGCTTCATTTAGATATCAGGTGATATAACTGACATAGTACAACATGGGGATTCCCCTCCATACAACCCTGTGTATCATGTCTACAGAAGTAGAGGCAAAGGACATACATGTACATTAAACAGTTATATAAAGTAGTTGACAGGAGTAAACTATTGTGTTCATGCCGGAATTGTAGCATTTGAAACTTCAAATATCATATTTTCACATACTGCTGTCTTACTGAGCCAGTTTTTGGCATTTGCAGGAACCTCTTCCTTTTGTTCGTTTTTTACTTATTGATCAAGATTTCAGGGAACTCAAAGATAATATCTTCCAGTAAATCAGTGAACTTAAACCTGTTGATGTGTTTATACTTATGGTCAAAATAAACACTTCAAACTTTTTCTAATTTAAGAACTTCAGGTTATCTTTAGACTGTAACTGTCTTATTAGTGTAAAGTTAATAACTTTCATCTCTCTAGAAAAATAAAAATTTTCATTCAGTTTTATCATATAACTCGGGAGGGGGAGAGGGAGCTTGGGTGCATATTGATTAGTATGTCCATCACGTTATGTTAGCTTCTATATATATTTTTTTTTTCTTTTTTCTTTTTTTCAGACTGGGTAAGCGTGTCAGTCGAGCATTTTCCTTCAACAAGACCCCGGGTCGGCTGAAGAGAGCTGTGTCCAGTGTATCACATGCTTTCAGTCCATTCGCAGACTCCCGAGAGAGATACCTAGGTACTCCCCGTGGGAACCTCCAAGGCAAACGGTTGGCTAGCTGTATGGACCTCACTGTAAGTGACTTGGTATACATAGCTGATGGTATCCAGAGTTTATAAAGAAAATCAAATATTAGGATTTTACACTTAATTTTCCATGTCAAGGATATTCCAGAATGGGACTGACCATGAAGATTTTTTGACCTGTTGATTTTAGCATACAATAAAAATTTCATCACCATTAGTGAAACCTGGTTGATATGGTTCAAGATGACACAGAATTATTCCATGAGATATGAATGCATCTGTGCTTGATGTTAGAAACACATGTAGTTATATTCTTCCATTTTCTCTGTTACAGGATTCCATCTCACCAACACTGGGTAGCTTTGCCAGCTCTACTACGTTATATGATGAAAGTGACACTATCAGTTTGGGAGCATATTCCCTTAAAGAACTGCCCTGATGACCATGACATTCAGTGTGGAACTACCATAGTTTCCAAAGTGGTTCTCTCAACCAAAGAACTTCCGCATGATTGGGCAATGATAATGTTGAACCAGGGCATTTCTGTTGTAGTACAAAAACAATTGCAGAATTATCTGGGTGTTTGTCACATGTGATCATGATAAACAGCAGTACCTAATACTTCACATCCTGAAACTAAGACGGTATCTGAGGTGAAATTCATCCTCTTTTCTTTGTCCTGTTTGGACCTGATTCATACCGGAAATTAGTCTCTTTGTAGTTGTGTCCTTATACAGCAACTTGGCATATCACGGTTTCTATTGGTTACATCTACTGTCTTTAAATATACTACAATACGATATCTGTTCATGTTATTATAAGTCGTTATTCCTCCATAGTGATTTCAATAAAAGGCCAAATGTAAAAAAAAAAATGTGAAAAGAACAATTTTATTGTGAGATCAGATAAGCATTTGAGAACAGGTTAACATTTAGGTTAAAATGCTAACAAGTGCTTCCAAAGGGGAGATAATTAGTGTTCATGGTCAGTATTACTCTAAGGTCATAGACCAATATTGCTATAAGGTGCTACATACACACTTGTAGGTAATATTTTACACAAGTGTGTATCAGTTTGTAACATTGATAATGATGAAAATTTTCTGGTATAGAAAGAAAATCGAATGTATCCTAATTTCTGAATTTGTTAAATTGCTACTTAATTCGTACTTTCATTAATCGGGTTAAAAATGTGTGCCAAACTACATCTGACTCTGTAGCATGTGTGGTAAAAATGTGTCAGCTGAGTACAAATGTACTCACAAGTGTGTATGATGATTAACTATCAATATAAAACTACCCCATGATAAACACACGGCTGGTATATACTGTTAAATGCTGACAGAATCTTTACACTTCAAGGTTCACTATTATCCTCATACATCTCTCGTGTACCTTGAAAGCTGACACCTTTTTGTGACACAGGATATGATATTTTGTATGAATTGACAAATTTCTTGACTTGACATACAAATATTTTGTGTGTAGTTCAGGTTCATCGTGTAAAGAATTTAAAAGTTTTACACCAGATCTATCGCAAATCAAACATATCAGTTTTAAATGGCACTGAAACCACAAGTCTATATAGGATGTTTTACAGAAGAACATTGTTCTCAACTTCATGTCTTTATTTTGAGATATATTATCTCAAAACGTTTTGTTTTTTTTTCTTCTTTTTTTTTTTTCTGGATACATGATATTGTGTATATATCCTGTTGATTAGAAATATGGACACTGTGCCAATGATGGCTTATCATTCCAAATATTTTATTTGTATAGTGATAGAATTGTATTTATTTAGTCTCACGTTAATGTCTCTAGTATTACGCATAGCTTCCCCCCACTGCTTACAATTGCATTGAATTATTTCTTAATCTGTAAAGCTTACACCTTTCCCTCTCTTTCTACCTCCGTTTCCCTCTCTTGCCTTTCCCTTTACTCTCCTCTCCTACTTTCTGTCTTCTTTCTCTTTCCTTACCTTCCTCCTGCTGTCTGTGTCTCCATTCACTTTTGCCCTTCATTCGCTCTTTCTGTGTCACCATTCACTTCTTTTGCTCTCCCCTTCCTTACCTCCCCTCTTTCACTTTCTGAATCTCCTTTCACTTCTCTTCCCTCCTACTTCCTTTGCTTCATTTCATTTATGTTACCCTTCCTCCCAGTACCCTCTAATCAACCACACACCCGCCCTCTGTGTCTCCTTTCACTTTCCTTACCCTTCTTTTTCTCTGTGCAATTTTGATCTTCACCAGTCTTTCTCTGATACTTTCTGTCTATCCTCTGGTGGTCACACCTGTGACCTTCACCAGTCTTTCTCTGATACTTTCTGTCTATCCTCTGGTGGTCACACCTGTGACCTTCACCAGTCTTTCTCTGATACTTTCTGTCTATCCTGGTGGTCACACCTGTGACCTTCACCAGTCTTTCTCTGATACTTTCTGTCTATCCTCTGGTGGTCACACCTGTGACCTTCACCAGTCTTTCTCTGATACTTTCTGTCTATCCTCTGGTGGTCACACCTGTGACCTTCACCAGTCTTTCTCTGATACTTTCTGTCTATCCTGGTGGTCACACCTGTGACCTTCAACAGTCTTTCTCTGATACTTTCTTTCCATCTATCTATTTGTCACACCTGTGACCTTCACAGTCTTTCCCTGATACTTTCTGTCCATCTACCTATTTGTCACACTTGTGATCTTCACCAGTCTTTTTCTGATACTTTCTGTCCATCTATCTATTTGTCACACCTGTGACCTTCACAGTCTTTCCCTGATACTTTCTGTCCATCTACCTATTTGTCACACTTGTGATCTTCACCAGTCTTTTTCTGATACTTTCTGTCCATCTATCTATTTGTCACACCTGTGACCTTCACAGTCTTTTTCTGATACTTTCTGTCCATCTATCTATTTGTCACACTTGTGACCTTCACCAGTCTTTTTCTGATTTGATGGCACATTTAACTTTGACCACATTTTCATTTATGCATTATGGACTGGTTTGTTAACTTTTGAATGTGTTGTATAATCATAGAAGTTTTACTGAACACGCGAGCAAACCTTTCAGACATCAGAGTAATTGTTTCTGATACACATGTATATAAACTTACGATTCAGAACCAGTCATGAGGAATTTGTTTCATCGTCCACTACTCATTGTTGTCACTTCAGATCATGGTATCGTTACCAGAAAAGACACAACATATAGCTTTCCCTGTTTAGTTTGATGTTATGTGCACAAGTATGTATCGCCATTTTAGAATTTTGTATAAAAAGTGCTTGTAAAGGTTGTGTACACTTTACATACTAGTTAGTGTGATTTACCTTAGTTTTGTAATATATGTAGCATGTGATCTAAGGGTGTGTGTGTTAGTTGGTGTGAATGAGTTTTAACTAGAAGGTTTTACAAGGAATCAAGACAAATTTTCCCTCATATAACTTACAACGATTTCACTGGTTGAAACAGAAGTCTTTTTATATGTTTGTCAGCTCATTATATGACTACCTGGATCTTGTTGCGAAAAAGCTTATCTTGAAATGTACTTGGAAAAACAGATTGACCCGCTTATTGCAGAAGAAAACTATGTTACAGTGTAGTCATGTAAACCTGTGGCTAAACAGTATAGGTATAAAAATCATCACAGTATGTTAGTGTGTGAAGACGTGATAAAATCTATACTTAATGAAATGACATCCAAGTTGGGTTTTTGTAATCACCCGTAGAGGTAATGACAAAAATAGAACTTCGCGATTTATTTCAGAATCTGGGTTGGGAGATATTTTTAGTAGAACAGCCTTTACTAAGTACCGTGGAAAGTTATAGAAGCAATTTTGAATTAAATGTTCAAGGCAATATGTAAACAGGTTTGTTTCTTGTAAGTTGGAATAATTATTACATAATACACATTATATTAGAAAAGAAAATTTACCTGATAATATCAAAAAAATGCAAAAATGAAAAAATAGTCGAATTTTACAAACAACTTCAGATGCTTTGCATAAGGTCATATCTGAAGGTTAAAGTTTTGTCCTGCTATTAAGGATATGCAAGTTCAAACAGGAAATCTAGCATTTCAATAAATCTCAGAAAAATGAGAATGCAATGGTTTTTGTTGCTCGGTTTTGACTTGAAAGGAAAAGCAAACGAAAATTTCAAATCCAGCAACGTTTCAATAATGTTATTTTATGAAGAAAATGTATCTTGTGGTTGTGAGTGTGTCTCTGAAACAAATGTGTGTCTTGATTAGATATAAATTAAAATGTGCTTCATGATTGTCTGTACTTTTGTTATTTCTTTAGCACAATTGTTAGGAGTACTGTGAACAAAATCTTTTTTCAATGCAATTAACGCAAATTTTCATATTGAAGTAAATTCACGAATGTTACTGCTATGAACGAAGACAATGAGAACAAGCTGTAATATAGTATTATCAAACCCTCTGTACAAACAGTTGTGTTTTTTCTTTTTTTATTTTACTTCTTTTTTTTTCAATTTTAAACATTGAAGTATACAAATATCAACAAAAACACTAACATCCACCCATCCATCATCATCATGAAATTCATCTATAATGTACATCATTATCCTAAATCAATACAATCGTCGTCATCGTCGTCGTCGTCATCATCATCATCATCATCATCATCATCATCCAATAGTTTACATTTTTAACCTCACGTTCATAAGCACATGTATGTCATATTCTCATCTTAATCAAAACACATGCATCATCATCATCCTATCCATGTCATATGTACATCATCATCATCATCATCATCATCACAATGACTGAATGAAGCATCATCATCATCTACAAATACATTGTTAACCTCATCAACATTCACATTAAAACATGCACCTCAACATTATCAAAAAAAAAGATGTTTGTATGGAGAAAAAAAAATGACATCACCACTCTACAGGCTGCATTTCTCATCCAAATATTCCAAACCCGACACATGATTACAAACATCACTTTTTACACGATTTTGACTTCAAACATTGTGCAGTCAAATACTAAATCACCGTTACTATAAAAAGAAACCAACAAAATTTTCACATCATTGCTCTAAAGGCTCCATCACTTCTCCGATTCTTACAAACCTCACACATGTGCACAAAGATTGCTTTTTTTTACAAGTGCAAGTTTTGACCTGCTGTGGTAAAAAAACTAGGTCAACTTTACTATAAATAGAAATTCGCTGAAATTTAGATGTCACTGCTCTAAAGGCTGCAGTTTGACTACAGTAGACTTCAACTGAGATATTCATTTAAAAAAAAAATGAAACCTACATTTGCACTGCAGAGGGTACATATCCGAGCTCTTAAAAGAGGCGATGTTTTGTGAACACATGTAGGTTTACATTAACTTTTTCCATGTCATACAAATTTGATGCATGTGGGTATTTGTATTGTGTGCGACGCCTCGTTACAGTTGAAAGTTAATAAATGTAAAAGTTGATAGCTGTCGGAAAAGAATAACACAAGCTTATACAAAGATTCAGCATCTCTACAGAACCCAGAGGTCAAGTTCAAGGATGACTGACTTTTATGCTTCCTGTAAATTTTTTGGGAGAGCATATAGTTGCCACTTTGTCCATTTTTACTTTCTTTCATGTCTGTAACATAACTTTGCCCATAGTTCAGCAAGGATCATGGAACTTGGTGTATACATTGGTCATACTAATACAATGTGCAGTGTAATTCAGGGCATGCAACCCCTTAGATACAGAGTTACTGCCCTTTATTAAAATTTTCATGTTAAAAGCATTACTTGGCGTGTATTTTGAAAGACGATAATCATTTGGTGTATACCTCTGTCATACCAATTTGTCAATACTCCCTTATTACAGAATTATTCTTCTTTGTTAGAATCTTGTGTTAATAAAATTGTGTGTGGCGAGCATTTATCAGTTTCAGTCTGATTGGAACTATCAAAATTTGTTCTGGTGAACCAATACAAGGCTGACTTTGCTGTTAGACTGATGCCACCCTGACTTGAAGTTGGTGACTAGTTTTTATTTAACATCTGAATTCCATATTATTGTGTTCAATTTTAACTAAATTTTGTATACAAATTGATATATCCATGATTGTTAAATTTCAGTTAGATCAGTAACAAATTTTATGAATGAGTATAAAACTCTTTTAATTAAGGATGACATATCTTCCTTCACATTAGTGTGGGGAGACATCATAATTAGTCACTTTGTCAAGTCTAATTTCCATGGAAAATCCAGCAGATGAACCACAGCATACATGAACTTGACAACTTCTTGGAAACTTTCTCCAACTTGAGATTTTTCTTGTCTGGATCGTCAGATGGGATAGATCTTCATAACTGAAGGTCAAAGGTCATGAAAATTACTGCTAAAAATGGAATTTAAGTTTTCATAAAAATTACTTGTGTGATTCATATGAATCTTTCTCCGTAAGGTATTGGTGTGGGTGTGCAAATATAGAGTATGCTTATATATGCTGTCATCCATAGCAACCAAACCAAAATTTATGATAAAACTGTAGTATTTGAGCTGATTTAAAAGAGTGTAAACTCAATAGCACATGAGTTTTGTTTCCATATCAACCATACTGAGGCATCCGATTGGTTGAAATTTCTGCCTCTTTACTCTCATTTTTCATTTTCATAGACAAAACTTTAGCAATGGTTAAAACTGGATCACCATACTTTGTATGTATGATTATGAATAGATGTAAGGATAAATCAGCTGTTGTATGTTTTCAACAGCAAATCACCTAATAAAAAAAAAAAAAGAGAAAACTCCCTCAGAGTAGAAAAACAGAAAATGTTGACTATTATCGAAAGTATTTTCTAAATTGATTTTCCTTTTGGTATTACATGTACTTGTTTCAAAAATGATAATTTGAACCGTATCATAACACCTTACACCTTTTTCTTCATTTCATTTGGCTTTAGCTTAGTACTGTCAAAGTCATACTTCCGTCGTGCAAACTTTCCCAGTTTTACCACAAGAATGATGTTTAGTGGATGCATTTTCACGAAAACCATCGCATAGGATATTATTTCCTTTATAAGTTTTATTGTAAAGTCTGTTTTCATAGTTCTTTTCTATCCTTGAAAATATTGAAAAATTGAATCCCCTGAGTAGAAAATAACAACACTTACAATTGAATGTGGAAAAATTTTATATGTTGCCCATTATTGAACAAGTTATGAAATCATCATACTCGTTACATTTGTATGGATTCTGTAATTAAAAAAAGGGAAAATAATCAAATGGTGCTTTGGTTTGCTTGAGAAAACATCATGCTCCTGCATTGCTAGTCTGCTAGGATTAATACAGAAAGATAAGCTTACAGTTGTTTACTTATCTTTTCTGTGATTAACTTTAGGAAATCCATTTATTTTTGCTATAACGTCAAATCTCCATAACATCATATACATTGTACAGTCACCAAATAAGGAAATGAGGAGACATAATATTGCCACATTTGCATTTCATAATCAGTCTAAAACACTATTGTAACAAATACATGCACTTACAAGATATATAAACTAGTTCTTAAACAGAATCTTACATTCCTTTCCTTTTTTATATGATTCATGAAAATCAGTACAAATTTATCATTTTATTTAGTTAAATGTTTGATATTATTTTTTTTTTTTCATTGAACATGTTTCTTGTTGAAAATGCATGGAAACCCATGTATGTGAAAAACGTATATTGGAATTTTGTAGAACATGACTAGGAATAGAATTAAATGAATTTGATAAGGAAAGTAAGCAGAAATATGTTCTTACCTTGCTCGTAGAAACTTTATTGAGAGAACAGGGGTAGGATAATATCAGAAAGAAATATATGCAATGCTAACATTAGTACCTTGATTGAATTATGCAGCTTTGAAAAAAAATAGGTTTAATGAAAAAAAGAATGGGACATAGATTGAAATATCAGATTTTATTTGTGGAAAAGAGAAAGAATAGTACAAGAAAATGTGTAAAAAAAAGAAAAAAAAAAGAAAAAAAAAACCTGTGCTGGCATTGGAACCTGCAATATGTGGTCTAGTTAAATGTGTATTGTACAGGAAGTTGGAACATGACATGCGTGCGCATCTATAAATTGATCATCTGTACAGACACAGTCGAGAAGAAAAACTGGCTGCAGAAGACAGCAATTTTAATCTATTTTACAATGTTGTAGGGTTTAGTAGACTGTAATAACTGGATGTAAGAGGTAATCAACTCTCGAAATATTCCACAAGAATCTTTTTCACTCTATGATATTATTGTAAACTTTAGAAATGACAAAACTGTAAGTCGGAAATCCGTTCAATGGTCAGATCGCAGCAGATGCGAAATTTCCAGACCAGTATCTGCTTTTGTTCATGCTATTTTGGTGGTTCAATGACATGATCGTCTAATTCCGTGTCTTCTTATCAAAAGTAGCTCTTTGTGAAATATTTTGCCTTTTAATTGTCGCTGTTTTCCTTTCTTGTTCATGGATATCACGCGAGAATCCCGAGAGGAGGAAGAGTGGAACTTCGGATGCCACGAAGTCTAGTCAAATCTTATGTTACAAGCGTTTGAAGTTGAAATGTGATCCTTACCATTTGTTTTCGATGTGTTTCTTATTCTTGTATGTTTACGTGTAGCTTGAATCAAGCACATTGTGACATTGGAGCACATATTTACTTACATACGCAAACATGCCAAGACACATATTTTGTTTTGGTTTGTATAGAATTGTACTTTTATCAAAATCAGCTGTTTTATGTCGTTGTCAACAGCGTTGTTATAGGAAAATTTGCATCATAATTAAAAAATTATAAGCAAAGGTAATTTGATTATGCTTTTTGTTGTACAAAATAGCAGCAAATCCATTTTATTTGGTTATTTTTTACAAAGGCACATCAGCAACTTATTGATTTTTGTGCAGTGCAATAGTCCTGATAGATATTGTGTCTAAGTTTAAATACATTGATGCTTCAAATCCTTTTACTAAGGCCAATATTTTCATTCAATACATTTTTAAAAAGTTTGTGTACAGTGGTAAATAGTTAAATAAGTATAAAGAATATAAAGTAATGAGTGAAAACAATTCTTAAAAGAGAAAAGAAAAAACAATGCAAATTGTTCTTTGGACAGTCAACAAAGCCTAGGGTACCAGATTTTATGTCAGGTCAAGTGAAAATGTTCTATATTCATTGAAAAGTTTCATTCTTTATGGATAGATTTTTTCCAAAACTGCTTATGATATATTGTACATATTATATTTAGTCAAGTCAAGAGGGATTATTTAGGAAAAGACGGATGGACTGGAATTTAAAATGAGCAGAGGAACTGCTAATTGGGAATTAATGGTTGTTTTCTGAATTTGTGTGACCTTGTGAATACTCTCTTAATAAGTGTATTTACAGGATAATAATAACCCAATGCCTGGTCACATTCTGTTTCGGTGTCTTTCAGTAAGTCCATCCCTTTGAGTTATTGTGTAGGTCCTGTTGACAAATGACAGGTTAAGAGCAATACCAATCTGACAAGAAGGCCATGTTTACAATTCATTGTACTGCAATAGGCCTACCATCTGAATTTGAGTCATTTCAAAACAATTTTCTTAGTCCAGCTGACAAACTGTCATGTATGGTTATGCGTGGTATCCAAATTTGACGTAAAATGTAACAAAATCTTTTCAAATTAAGCTCCAGTGGACAGTTTCAAAAAGAAAGAAAACACATCTCCTTGCTCTATGATGTCTGTGGACCCCTGGATATCAATTAGTAGTTTGACATTTTAAGCTGTATATAATCATAAAAGCCTGTAAAGGCCATTACTATTCATTGAATGAAAATGAACTGAAAATAGAAAGAATCAGTTTCAGTTTTGAGAATGCATTGCTTTAAAATAAAAACCCAGGATCATTACTATGAATGTGAACCAGCAAAGTTCCTGTATAGCAAAGCTTCTGTTTACTTATAGTAAACAAGATTGTGATTCTGAATGTTTCTAACATAGCAAGATATTTTGGTAAAAAGTCATAATGTCGTTTTAGGCTTCAAAAGCTGAAATTTGAAATTCAAAGTCCATTGCAATTTTAAAAAAAAAATTTTATTCTAAAACATCAACAGATACAGATCACATTGTGACATGGAAATTGGAAAAGACCGACATTTCAGGAAAGATTTTTGTGCTGTTTCAGGGTATATTTCATCTGGCATGAGCCAGAGACAGGAGCTCGCCTATGGCCGACCAACCTGAGTTTCAGCCTGGGGGGTCGCATAGACGCAATCAACGACACCAATCTGGGACAGATAACAAACCTCCAGACAATTCAAAGGTTAAAGATCAGGCACAGTAAGTATATTACAGCAAAAGAAGAAATTCTGTCCATGAAGTATACTAAGATGTTACAGAACAAAGGAAAATGTGTCTAAGGGAGCTGAAGGCTAATAGTAGCATACCTTCATGTTGATATTTAGTTAACATTCATAACATTTAAGTTCATGATCAGAGATTAAAATTATAGTAAAACATTCAGTACAGTAGAATATCTATATTGCTGGCCTGTAGATGTAGTTGATGTTAATATTTATTGTTCTAATGGATTTATAGTCCTTTTATCAAGATCTTATGTTTTACTCTACTAAAACTGCCAAATTCTGTATCTATGTATCTTATATGTCCCATGGAAACACCTAACATTACATGTTTGCATTTTGTCCATTTCGACCCAATCTTGCAAGACATTTCAAGTCTTGATATTATTCAGTGTATCAAAAGATTGAAACTTTGTTACAGTCATGAGGGATTTTTTTTTTTTTTTAATTTTCCCCTCCCCCAAATACACTTGCCCTAAGACCCATTGTTACATGGTAGATGGTCACTTGTTTGGAATTGACTGTTTCTCAATCTCTGTCTTTTATTGGTCTTTTTATATGCATATATATGGGTTTCTTTTGTTTTTGTTTTGTTTTTGTACGATTGTGTTTACAATAGCTAAAAGTAACAAGAGATCCTGTATTGATCAATTCATTGCCTGAACAAAAGACAACAATTTAAAATACTTCTATTCAGAATTAATGGTCATCTCCAATTTCCTTTTAAACTTCTAAAATCATAAATAGAAATCTTTAAGAAAACTTGAAAGCAGTCACTTGTTCCTTTATAAGAAGTGTTAAAAGCATATTTCAAAAATATTTTTTGTAGGTTGCCACAGTCTACAACTGAAAAGAAACACAACAGGAAAAGAAGTGCCTCGTGTTCAAAGGATACAGGTCAGCACTGCACTAGTAACAAGTTTATAGCACCCAGCAACAAGGTCACTGTTGCTTGTAACAAGGTCACTGTTCCTAACAAAGTTTCAGTCCCAAGCAGCAAGGTTGCAACCCCAAACAAGGAACTTGACTGGAACGACAGTGCTTCATATAAACCAAGTTCGTCAAAGAAAAAGAAGAAAGCTGCTAAGAAGGAAAAGAGGAAATCAATTTCAGTGTCAGCACATGAAGTAAATGACATAACTGTCTCCCAGGTAGAAGAGAAAGGGAAAAAATCATTCTCAAAAACAATTGCTGGTATTGTTGGGAAAGGTGCAAAACTTATCAACATATCTCAATCATCAGCTATTGAGAAACTACAAAAGGCTGAAACAACAGTAACTAGTAATACCAGCTTATCAAACACAGATCAGTCTGATCCAGAGACATATACAATATCAAAGAACCTGCGGTCCAATTCAAACGCGTCTGTCATTGAAGGCATTCCCTATTACACAACTTTCAACAAGTGGAGTAATAGTAAAAAAGTGTGTACTAAATCTGCCACTGGGAGTTCCATTTCATCACTACATACAGACAGTAACGTGGTGGATATAGAAATCCTAGGGAAATCCTTCTCATCACACAGTGACAGTCCAGCAGAAAGAAGCATTTCACAGGTAGGCACAAAGATCTCATTTGGACTTGTTTTCACAAACTGGATTACATTTTTATGAGAAACATTTCTTCAGTACTTTTGAAATGGTGCCCATGGCAAATGAGTTGATGAAATTTCCAACAGTAAATGGTTAAACTGAAGTGCATGTGCTACTGGAGTAATAAGAGGACGTTTTCTTGATATAATGATAATCATTGTCAATGATAGAAATTCACAATATTTTATTTTGTGACAGTTTTACATCAATTTCTATAAAATACAGATGAAACAGCAACATCCAAGCCCTTTGAACCTAACTTTTAAACAACAACAACTTTTAATTAGCACTGAGTTGGGAATTTTTGTGTTTTCTAAGAAGTATACTGCAAACATACTTAATTTGGCACATCACTTTTTGGTAAATGAAGACAGTGATGATTTCGTATGATTTCTATATAGATAACATTATGCAATTAGTGCAATCACATTTTAGACCGTTTTTCAGTGGGTACAGTATCAAATTGACCAAGATGTGAAGAAACTACTTTAATGTAGTTAATGTTGTGGCAGGGCAAAAATGATCAAGCTTGTTTCGTAATTACAGGTTCAGTCAGGTTCTCAAAGTCCAAGCTTGCAGCCTTCTGTAGCGAAAAAAGCAAAAATTGAAGAATCAAGTAATCGAAGAGGAAAAGGCAGTTCAGCTAGAGAACACAAAGACAGTACCCAGCAATCCCCACCTACTCTTGAAAACCAGTCGCCGGGGCTTGACGGCTTACGGCGGACCAGACGCACAAGGAAAACGGGATCTTGTGCTAGTAGCAGGTGTGTTCGGGTGTCTTAAATTATAATTGCTGGTTTAATTTTGTTCATTTGAGTAGGAATAAGGAAGTTTTGAATGTAACATTAAGTTAACTATGTTGACGACAATTATTTAAATATCAGCTGTTTTGTCATTCAAGTGGTCGACGTTCCTCATCATTGTCCAAGCGCCAAGGAGGCTCAACATCACGCCCAGGACCACCAGGTGGCACTGACAGTGGTACTAGCCACACTAGAGGGACGTCCAAACCACATTCCAGCACAATGTCAGACCCTACAGACAACACTGGAAGTGGCGCTAGACCACGTAACACTGAGGAGGGTGCACAACCTCCGGTGGCAGGTAAGATGATAACACAGTCATACTTTTCATTCCAAATCCATCCTTCACACTGAATGCAGTCTCATGGCAGATCAGAGATCTTACAATAATATTTTGAAAGGGAATTTAACCTTAGATTCAGAAAAAAATAACTTACTCAATACATATTTGTCAAAATGCTGCATGGGTCACTATATTCTAACAATCTGAGAAATTTACATTTCTGTTGTATTGTTGTTTTCTCTTACTTGTCCTCTATCCCTTAATGGGAACTGACAGGACTATAGTTTTGCATTGTGTTCATCCGTACCTCTGTCTATCTGTCCTTTCACTACCTTGTCTGGACTCAGTCTCCGACACAACTAGTTACTGGCACTTCATACTTGGGGAACTGGTTAACTTTGGTGGTGTCGTGTGCCATGCATCAAAAAGTAGGTCTGAGTGTCCTACATTTTCACCCTAGATCTACATAAAAAGGGTTGTTCTGGTTTCTGTCTCTCATATATTGAAAGTAGGTCACTCTGACCTACATTTTGACCTTTGACCTACATGAAAGAAAAATATATCTGGACCCTGTTTCCTACACTGCTAGTCAGTGGAAATTCTTCTTTTTGGCCATGGGTAGGTACTCTTGCAGTGTATTCTTGGTATATAATTCTGTATTTGTTGGGAGACTGTAATTTTCCATATTGTCTTGTATGTTTATTAACAATAATATGTTGTTACTAGAAAGTAAATGTAAGCTCTTGATATTTAGCATCCAGCTCTGGTGGTGCCACTGCAGTAACATCAGAGAGTGAGAGCGAGGAAGCCGACATGGGGAGACTTCAAGGTAAGCTGTTTGTTTCACATTTCTCATGATTCCTCTTATGTCCCAATATTTCCTACAATATTTGTTAAAAATAATTTTCAATTTTGAATTGGTATGTACCTGCAGATACTTTGTATACAAATCAGGCAAAGTTTGGAGGGTATTCTTTTGAACCTTCTTCAAAATGTTTTATTTTGCCCCCAGTTGGTTGCTTCAGTTTGATACTGTATAGATCTGTACACATAACTGTATACACTAACAATTAATATTTGGGTTCAACTTCGCTACTAAGTAATTTTATTGCTTACATATATTCAATTAGCAAGTGTATGCACTTTGGGGGCTGATGGGATGAGCTGAAAGGGGGTTTATTTTTGGTGTTACAATTGTGAAATCTTGAAAGCATGTTCCTAAGCCTTGAGTCCTTGATAATGTTTCCACAAAGTGTTCTATGAAGCAACCTAATAAAAGAGGTTTTCATGAATTAAGCAAAGATTGTACAGGTTATGATATTAATCTAAAGACTTCATAAATTTTGTAACAGTTACTATATGTATGTCAAATGATACCAGTACTGCTGATGTCTTGTTTAATGTTGTATTAAAAATGCTAGTAGAGTTTGCTATTTACAATTTTTTAACTTAAGTTAACCAGGAATGAAAAATTGGTAGAAAAGAATTTCGATATACAATGAGAGTTTTGATCTGTGTACAAAACTGTGTGCCCATCAGACATGTTTGGTAAAAATTTAAATGTGTTTGGTCCAGTAAAAATTAACAGAAATTTTGATAAAACAAAGTAGAAAAAATATTGTGATATGGAATTAATTTTCTTGTCTAGTAATCCATAAGAAAGTTTCACACACTGCGTTGCTGTTCATCTTTACAACAATATTTCTTCGGCAGGGACGGAAAGTCTCTCTGTCAATCACTTTTCAGGTTACTCTGCCATTAGTCATGCATCTTTTCTTAATAATCTGAGAAAATTGTGAACATTTGCCAAGTTACCATGTTTTATGTGTATATCGCATTACTTCATGATTTGAGAATGTAGAAATATTAGTGTTCTAACACTTGGTGATATTAATGTTTAGCTTGTGGGGCTCAAGAACAGTATGAACTGATACTGTAATACCATACAGTGCTCAGCGTCTTTCACCGCAAACTTTATTTTAAAAGATTGTGTTGTAGTGGAATTTTTCGCTTTGATTGTTCATTTGATTAAGGAATGTTGAAATGTGAATGGTGTGACAAAAGGGTTATGGGCTCAAAATAGGAAATAAATGTTTATTATTAAAAAGACAATTGAGTGTGGATAAGGGTGTCTGAGAACACAGCATCTCCAGATCAATGAATGAAAACTATAAGGCTCTTCATAAGAGCAGATGGACTGAGTTCTTCATGGGAAATGAGATACAAACATTTAATTTTTCTGCTCAAATATATTATTGCAAACTGTAAAATGAAGAAAGAGAAAAGATCATGTCTTTTGTCAAATCTTTATCAATCTGACCACAGATTTACAAAATATTTGTTGGTGTCTTTCATACATGTTGATATTTTTTTTCTGCATCTCAATTTACATCTGGGTGTTTTACGGAATTTTAAACTGATGTTTTATGTTGCAAAGAATGTTTTTTTTCAAGTTTGAAATAATTCTTTATCTAAGTTGGAGATGTCTGCTGTTTGGAAATACAGTTTCATCAAAATCCAAAATACGTACCATCTTCTAGGAAAGTAGGTTTGAGTCATTATTTACGGTGTATATCTGGGATATTTTAAGAAATAAGTATTGTAATATAGGCCTAAATTACATACATCTAAACATTTGTGATTTTGATGCACTGATTTGTTTTATTCCAATTTCAAAGCAGCCAGGACCATAAAGAAAATGAGTTTAAAGTACAAACGTACTAAGCTACCATCTGAAGGTATGGTCATCCTGGCACTCCAGCACTGTTATTATGACTTTTGCCTTATCTTCACACATTGTGTGGTCTAGTGCTATGTCAGATCTTCTCAGGATTTCTTTCAAGATTTAGAGTTGATATTGATCAAGATTCAGGTTGGATTGAAACAACGATATAGTGTTTCTTAACATTTTTTTTTCTTTTTTTACTTAATATGCACTTATGAATACAGTGGAACCTTGTTATATGTTACAGTCTTGTTATCTGAAAAACTAGGCAGATGCCAAGAATTTATAATAAGAAAAGGTTTAGGGAAAAGTCTTCAAAACTTTCCAGCTTACCAGGTAATGTGGGCAAGGTAAATCTGACAATGTTCCACAGTAAATACTAACCAAGTGACTTTAGCACTAGGCTTGGATGTTGTGGAGGTACTTTTGTGTGAGCTTTAGTGAATTTATTTACGGCTTTGTGTTTACGTTGATTTTGTTTGTTTGGTTCCAGCGCTTCTTGAGGCCCGCGGCCTTCCCTCCCAGCTGTTTGGGGCACTTGGTCCCAGAATGCACCAGCTCCTGCACAGGACAATGGGAGGAGGCAACAGTGAGTGGCCTCTTCTTCTTATTTAAGGTTTATTGAAGCTAGGCCCAGAAGTACTGAGTTCTTTATATCTTAAAAAATCTCAAACTAAATTAAAAAGAAATTGTATTTCTATGTTTGAATCCTTAAATAAAGTTGTTCAACTCTTGAACATGGTTTCTTACGAAATGAAACAAAATTTCCAGGAACGTTTTTTTGGTATCGTACAGCTGGGTCCCGTTTATTCATTTAACTTTTTAAAACTTTATTGATAAGATTATTATAACCGCTCTTGTACTACCGAAGGAGACTACAGTATCACACTATTTCCATCAACCTGTAAGCCACTTTATCCTTGGTTAAGTTTTTTTCACCTACAACTGCAAATTGCATGCCATTCCCTTATTTTGTGGGATAGATGATTGAAGTATACGGAAATCTGATGTTGGGCCTCTCACCTCCTATGATTATTGACCTTTTTTGTCTGTGGAACACTTTATGCTGTTATCTTATTAACTTTGTCACCTAAAATTTGTATATTTGGTATGTGCTCAAATCCTTTTGGATTTGTTGGTATGTGTGGAAATCAGGTTTGGTTTATGAATTGGATTTAGGTCTTTTTCTATATATAAAAAGTAAATTTTAAAACTTAGTAGTCAGCCAGTACATGTACATTTGGGGTATGGATACTCTACTTGAAAGGATAGTTCTACAAGAAGAATACATTCAGTTACAATTTGTATGTATTATGACCCTTATATTGATAGTAAAATCAGCATTTTCATGTATAGAGGCCATGGGGTTCAAACGCTTTCAAGCTCTCCAGACAGATCAAAGGACCTTCATTATCTACATTATATTTTAGGTACAGGGCTTTTTTTAGGCCAGTAATGGGTCACATTTCCAGGGGGGAGCCTTGAGGTATTTTGTTTCATTTAAAATAGAATTCTCAACTTGTTTATGTATTTACTATACTAATAGTGTTGATTTCAGACAGTTAATTCACAAGCATTATATATACGTCTGAAATATTTCATAATTGAAGTACAATATGTATTATGAGTTCTAATATTTTTTTTTCTGAAAGTATTCTTCAATATATAAATTTTTCCTTGTCAGTTTGTATTTTAACAGTTAACATATAGTTTAATATTAATGAAATTTTAACTACTAATTTCTCTTTCATTTCAACCAAACTGAATCTTGGCAATTACCAGTAACTGCGGGTAAATACTTCAAAATTATGTTCACAGGGAGATGCTACAGCAATGGTACATGTAGCATGATTCAGACATAGGTAGTAACATTTTGGGATATGTGGGGAATCAATTTTGAAAATTGTTTTGTAAAATAAGAAGTTAATATTCTTAAACATTTTGTAATCACCCTTTCTTTTACATGATATGTCATAAATATAGGCGTAAGAAATGTTACAGGAAAATCTCCCAGTTTAAATGTGATTTACATTCTCTTTATGCAGTTGTGATTAATCTTTTTGGAATCTTTATCATTTCCTCTGTCACATGTTTCCTGGAATCAAATTCATTATTGCATTCTGCAGTTTTTGATCTCTATTTTTGCTTTCCTTTCATGCTTTTTGTCCCTTGCTTTTCTGAGAATGTATACACCTTTCAGACTGTAATTTGTTACAAATGTATGCATCCTTCAGAATATGAATTGACGCAGAGAGATGAATTTAGATTATAACACTATTTATACTTCCCTCTTGGCCAACTTTAGGATTTAGATCTAAATGTATGGAATTTGATATAAGAATCTTAATACAGTCATTCTGATTTTACAGTTGAAATTTTGTCAAGAATACACTGTAGAATATTAATTTTGAATTTCTGATCAATTATTTGTGTTGTATCACTTGTCCTGAATGCCTGGTTTCCTTTTGAAGATTTTTGGTTTATTCAAAATGCGTTCATTGATTGCATATATTTGCCTGTATGAAGGAAACGGTTTTCTTAGCATTTACATCAAATTTTAAATATAGTTTATGCATATAAATATAGTAAATATTTCTATATATTTATGTATAGGAAATTCATTTCAATTTGTGACTCTTTCATCAAACATTGAATCAATATCAGTTTGAAAGGTTTTTAGTTCATAATTTACAGTGATTCTATATTGTACCTTGTATATCACTATAAAACACATGTAAAGTACCAACTGGCTGTGAGGGAGAATTACTTTACAGCTCACTCAGTAGCGTGTTGGACTATATAACAAAGTAATTAACCAGTGACAAATATTTAACGAGATCAAGATTCTGGGTACACTTATGATGATCATTCATGGTACAAATGTTGATGGGTTTTTATGAAGTTTGATTGGAGGAGGTGGTTGGAGGCATGGAGTGTTAACATATATCTTTCTGTTGTTGTCTGTATTTACATCTATGTTGAGAACCTAACCTCTCAATAATTTTGGTTCATTTATCTCATAATATCTTAACATGAAGTTCTACGCCTTAGTGTGTGAAGGTGATTGTTAGTCATGAGTCAAGGGTCAAAGGCCACAACATCATTCGTTTGAGGTTTGGTATCGATGTCTTACTGACGTACTTATTCGTTCATGATAGCTTTGAAAGTGTTTGACCCCAAAAAAGTGACACGCTGTAATGCAATATCAACTTCAATGTAATAAATTATATAGTTTTTAGGTAGGTTGAGGTCCTACATAGCACTCGTATAGCACTGTAGTAGCCAGTTTTGTTCATGTAAGATGATATACACTCTGAATTTTTTTTGTATCAGATTCCTAGAGATTTTGAAAGCCTAGACTGACAATTGTAGATATACCATCTAATCTGTTATTGTAGATCGTCATTCTTTGTGTTTCTTTATTTCCTGATTATAATAATTTTGACATTTCATTTTGATATTAAAACTAAAAAACGGGACCTGGGCTTTTGCTACTACAAATAATTGAATGTACAGGCATGCATGCTATAAATATAATCGGAGGAAGACATCTAGGACACATTGGTCCTTAAAGAAGCTAGTTCTAACCTGTGACAGCAACCATGTGAAATGTTTTTAGTAAAGTGGTATATATTGTGTAATGCAAACATTTAATTTTGCTGTGTTTATTGGAAATTACGAGAAAAATATACATTGATTTATGATGAAATCTGTTTCTACAGTCAGTAAAGCTCAGCAGTTGATACAAGGCCTACAGTCTACAGGAAACGAGGACCAGCAGCTCACATCTGCTATTGAAATGTGCCAGGTAACTGATTTCTCACTAACAACATTACTATCCTCATCACATGTCATTCCTTTGGTTGAGTAAAGAAACTTTAAAAGCCTACTCCATTTTGTAAATGCGAAATCATTCTAAACTGAAAAAAGTTCATTAATGTTTGACTTGCACACCTTCGGTAGTTAAATCTGTTTTGATGAGAACTATTTGTACACCATTTGTACCAAGGATCTGGTTGTCAAGGACAAGATAAGTTGTGAATGATGATACAATTATTTACTGTAAAAGGCAAATGTTTCATTGATTTGATATATTTGTTGTACAATATACTTCAATGGGTTAAGATATTTATTGATGAAATAATATGACATTATCTCAAATAGTTACTTGTGATGGGAAATGAAGACACTCTAGCAGGCTTCCCAGTAAAACAGGCCGTGCCAGCCCTCATCACACTTCTACAGATGGAGCACAATTTTGACATGATGAACCATGCCTGTCGTGCCCTTACCTACATGATGGAAGCTCTACCTCGGTCCTCTGCGGTGGTTGTCGATGCTGTGCCAGTCTTCCTGGAAAAGGTACTTGGCATTATTAAATTGAAAGAAACATCACTAACCATGATGATGATGTACCTAGGTACAGAATTTTCACTTGTTTATAGTCCACTTGATTCTCTTGGATATTTTGTCATTTTTTCACCAAATCGATGATGGAAATATCCAAAGTCAAAATTATTTTGAGATATTTTGCCTCTAAAAGAAGACAGTCTTTTTTCTAGTCTTCCACATAATGGAGTTCTTTGTAAAAAAAAAAGAAAAAATGGAACAAATTTTTCAATAAGGATACGTCAATATCCCTGAAAATTAATCTTTATTAACTACTTGTAAATAAAAGCGTATATTTTTAAGATGATAAGTGTCCATCTTTAGATGAAAGTTTTCTGTATTATTCAACAGTTACGAGCTATCCAGTGTATGGATGTAGCAGAACAGTCATTGACGGCGTTGGAAATGTTGTCACGAAGACACAGCAAAGCAATCCTGCAGGCTGTAAGTTATAATGTGTTTAGTTGGTAGGGAATATCATTATGGTTGTCAATGTCAAAAGCTCTCAAAACTGTAGCACACTTCACCAATATAAGACAATTTGATGTTTGTAAAAAATCTGGAATGCAGAGTGAAAGAGCTATTGATTTTTTCATTGCAAGAAGAGATTTTATGATCTGAACACCTTCATGTTTTCTGATATAAGAGATTTTACCATTTTCCTACCACAGGGAGGTATATCAGCTTGTCTGACATTTCTGGACTTCTTCAGCATGTCGGCACAAAGGAGTGCTTTGTCCATTACTGCGAATTGTGTACAGAACCTCAGTCCTGAAGAGTTCCACCTTATCAGGGAATCTTTTGCTTTGCTCAGTGCTCGTCTTACCCATCAGGTAAGTACCCAACAGGTCCTGTTATGTAGACTGTTTCACAGAGATCTCCTTAAAGTGGTCCCCTTTTATGGCCATTAATGTATAATTTATTCCTCAATCTCAAGTTAACAGATCTTTACTGGTATTTTCAAACAGAATTTGAAGGTGTATGGTACTTCAAAACTTCTACTGAAATTTTGCAGTAATTACTGTGTCTTTCCATATGTCTGTTTTTCAAGCCTGCTAGAAGAACATTTGAATTCTAATTAATGTTTATCATGGAGGATAATATATAGACAGGCACAAGGTTCTTAAAGGCCTCTTTTTCATGCCCCACCCATTTATTTGTTGGATATATCATTTCCCTTGCCTGTCCATCCTATTGCTTTTGATATGGAATAAATTTTAAGAACCTCTGGGGTCCGTTCCATTAAAACATCTATATGACCCCAGGAATAAAAGATAAATTTCTTACATCAATGTTTCGATCGCTTGCCAGACACTTCATTTCAGGGATAACAATAATTCTGTCTGTTTATGCTTACTTGGATGTTTTATTAAGTGTACTCACAAAATCAAAATAAAAGTTGCATGAAAATGAATGATTTCACAGTACTTAAGTTCCAATTTTTTTAAGACATAGAAGTAAAAATTAGGCATAATTTTGACTTTTTTTTAGGATAAGAAGTCGGTTGAAAGCTGTTGTTTGTGTTTCTCCCGTTTGGTGGACAATTTTCAAGGCGATCAGAGGATTCTGAAGGAGATAGCAGTACATGGACTTCTTACCAATATACAACAACTGGTAGGTGTTGTTGATCAGATAGAGAAGGCTTTCTCTTGTCCTGTTATCCGCCTAATATTTATCAAACTATTGGGTCTTGTTTCCTTCACCTTTACTAGTACAAGGTTTAAACTTATAACTGCAGGTAGGAATTGGCATCATACTCTGTAAATATGAAATCTAATTTCTCCATCGTTGAATCAAAATTAACAAAGTTTTGGATAGATTTCTATGCAATGGACAGTAACTCATTATAGTTTTACAGCAGGCTGTGGGTGTTAGTTTGACATCTTGAATAGAAAAATGATGTCTTATTCCACAAAAGCTGGGTAGGACTAGATAGACTTGACTGTATCTTGTTATAGAATTGCTTATCAGGATTGATTCTGACAACCTCAACAGTTGACTTTCATTGGGAGATTTATCAAATTATAACCTTTCTGACAGTGTGAGGTATAACGTTTAAATCTGCTACAAATTTCGGTTTATGATTCTGAAAATTGGTTACTGTGATTTTGATAGTTGGTAGTCAGCCCACCAGTGGTTAGTACGGGAACGTTTGTGATGGTTGTACGTATGCTGTCCGTTATGTGTGCCAGCTGTCCTGACCTGGCTGTCCTCCTTCTCAAACAAAGTAAGTGTTATTTATATACATTCTTTGCTCCATTTATTGTAAAAGGTAATTTACCACTTGTTAGGTTAGAAAATCTCATCATTGGAGATAAACATATCTCCCTTGTTTGTCGATTTTCCCAGCATAGGTCTAATTTTAGAAATAAGCATCTCCGCCTCCTCCTCTGATATCTTTTATCTTAAATGCAGATTTTACAGGAGAGCTAGAAAAATCAAATACCAAAGGGATGAAGTTTTTTGTATGTCCTTGGTTTTATTTCAGAAATAGCAGATACCCTGTGTTATCTCCTAGTGGGAACTTCTGAACAAGCCAGTCCAAATATAGAGGTGAGATATGATTGGACGTCTTTAAATAGAAAGAAAACTACAGAAAATACCATTTAGAAAAAAAGAGAAAAAACTACAGAAAATACTATGTAGAAAAAAGTTACTGGTCTCATATTTAATATGTAGATACATAAAAAAATCTGTACTTGTTTTATTGTGAATTAAACCTTTGTCAGATGTAACTGTGCTGACAAATTTTTAACCACCTTGAACTGAAAGTACTAATATATTTCTGGTTCCTAATGTTTAAATATTGCAATCAATTGGATGAAAATTAAATGCTTTGCTATATTTCAATAAATGTGTTTCTGAAATGTACCTCACCATAACAGATTTGAAATTTGATGGTAACTAACAAGGGCCAATTGGATAATTTCTTTGTAGCTTGTATCCAGAACACCTCAGGAGCTATATGAGATAGTGTGTCTTATTGGGTAAGTGGGTAACTTAATTAAGTTCGATGTAATTCTAAGACTGCAGCAATAATACTTGCTTTGATTTGTGATGAAAGACTGAGGATATGAGGTGGGTACATAATTGTTATACCTTGGAAAATCAGATGATATTAAAGGATAAGAACTGTTAGATGTAAAGGAAGGCGAAAAATATAGCTGTATAGGAAGGTGATATTAAAGGGTTGGAAATGAAGATGTAGAGGAAGGTGATAATAAAGGGAGGGCAATATAGATGTAAAGGAATGTGATATTAAAGGAAGGGAAATGTAGATATAGAGGAAGCTGATATTTAGGAATGGGAAATGTAGATGCAAAGAAATGTGATATTAAAGGGAGTAAATTTATGAAAAGGAAAGTGATATTAAAGGGAGGGAAACGAAGATGTAAAGGAAGATTGCTTTAAAGGGAGGGAAATAAAGATGCAAAGGAAAGTTATATTAAAGAGAGGGAAATGTAGATATAGAGAAAGGTGATATTAAAGGGTTGGAAATGTTAATACAGCTTGGATGTATCACTGTAAACCTGTTTTGAGTCATGAAGAGGAAAACCACAAATTATGTGTAATTGCCACTTATTAAAAACAATTAAATCATGGCTTATTTCTTAATGTTCATTAGCGAGCTGATGCCCAAGCTGCCAACAGATGGAATATTTTCTATTGATACAATGCTGCGTAAGGGGTCCACAGGTCAACTGGAGGCCATCACCTGGCAATGGAGAGATGACCGTGGTATCTGGCACCCTTATACACCTATTGACAGCAAGATTGTGGAGGTGAGTCACTGTACAACAGGCAGTATTTGACAAAATCTTAATCTGTCTGCGATGATAATTTATATTTTTTTGTTCAGAAATTAATCTTGAGTCATCCAATGTTATTTTCATCTCAAAATGATTCAAAAAAATTAAAAAGAAGGCTTGTTCTTTAATACTGTCTCCAAAGTTGTCTGTTAACAAATGATTTGGTGTTGTCTATGACAAGACGTGACTTTTATCTGTGGTTTATTAACTATTTACCTCCAGACCGTATAAACGTAAGATGTGTTTCCGTTACTAGGCTGCCCACCTGGCCAGTGAGGATGAGGTTAGTCTTTCCACTATGGGGCGAGCCTACACACTGGACTTTAATTCTATGCAACAGATTAATGAGGATACAGGCACAGCACGGCCAGTTCAGAGGAAGGTTAATCCTTTTGTACCTGGTGCACCACAGGCCTCTGGTAAGTCTTCTTACTTCTAAACTGATATTTTAACTTTGACTTAGTGTTAGAAAATTTACTTACTTTTAGTAAATGATCAGGCTGAAAGCTTTAGAACATTTACTTACTTTTAGTAAATGATAAGGCTGAAAGCTAACTTGTCAAAAAAATCTGTTGGCAAAGTAATAACATTGTAAAGGATTGATATAAGGACAAATAGACTTGCTTAAAGTAGGTGACATATTCATTGGGTGTGGTACCTTTTCATGTACAAAATTGAAGGTTAAAAGATTTGTGAAAATTTATTTTTGTATAAGGCATTATGACATTGCTGTTATCTTGCCTGAATGAATGGTCTGTAATTTGCCTATGCTGATAAATGAGCCCACATATTCCTTTTGCTTTTCAGTATAATTACTACCAACAAATGACATTTCATGCTCCATTTACAAGCCCATCATCTTGACCTGGAGTCAGATGTGATTTTTCAGCACCTCTGCCCTTATTGCATTGTATTAATTTAGGTTTTTCTGATTTACCGTATTTTACATTTTAAGCCACATCCCTGACATCCTCATCATCGTCTGCATCGTCAGTATCTTCCCTTGCGTCTGACCCAAATATTGAACGATGTGACTCACGAGCGGAGATCCTTAAAGAAGACATGGCTCTGGCCTCAGCTTTCATTCAGACACTATTCGCTGTTCTGTATGAGGTATACAGCTCTTCAGTAAGTATATACGATGACAACCTGCCTTCTTTCAGATCTGTTCATCTTTATATCTCCTGGTATGTATACACCAATATCTGCTCTTCCCATCTCCACAACAAATTTGTTTTAACTTCTGAGTACCATTTGTGCACAAAAATCACTTAAAGAAAACCTGTTCTTTCACTTAGATGTTTTCAAAATTGTTACCTTGACAACACATGAGGATTCAAGGTAGCAACACAATGAGGATTCAGATGTGTCAGAATTGGAATTTGCCGATTTGATTTCAAGTTTGAAACTTGTCAGCTGCCATTTATTTGCCAAATTACATTACATTACATTTATTATTATGAGACCACATCCAAGGAGTTCAATTTAAAGAATTAAATTATATAACATTTTGCAAAACAAGGTTACAAGATTACATTGTCAGAGTACTGACATTTGTCGATGAGACAATACCCGGCATAGGTAGAGTCAAAGAAACAGAAAACCTGTCAACCATCCAACAAAGTTGCTCACATTCACTGCACATAACCTAACCTAGAATTAAGAAGTGTTGATGAAGAGATGTAGGCCAGCCATTGTATTATTAATGGTGTCCATATATGGCAGATGATTTAGACCATCTTAATACTATAGGGCCAAAATATGAAAATGATGAAAAGTGTATCATGTAAATATTGTGTTGACAGGCTGGGCCTACTGTGAGACATAAATGTCTACAGACATTACTGAGAATGATCTTTTATGCGGATGCTGACTTACTTAAAGAAATCCTGAAAACACAACCTGTCTCAAGGTAAATATTATAAAAATTCAAGATAAAGCATTTACCTTTTATCAGTATATTTAATCTAGGAATTAAGTTATCGTAAACTGTCTTAAAACATCATTAACTATATAGAGTGAAATTGTACTTGTAATTTGATCACTTGGCAGTAGTCAATGCATTTTTTTGTGCCATCACCGTTCTATGAGAGAGAAAACTTATCACAGATGTCAATAAGGGGAATGCGTTGAACTTTTGACAGAATTTTTCTGTCGATAGAAAAACATGATTCATTTCTTACATTTTGATGTTTCATTTAGTTTTGTATGTCAGTGTGATAATGATTTGATCTTTCATTTCCTTGTAGCCACATAGCAGCCATGATGGCATCCCAGGACCTGAAGGTGGTGGTTGGAGCTATTCAGATGGCCGACATCCTCATGCAGAAGTTGGCTGACATCTTCAGTGTATTTTTCAGAAGAGAAGGTAACATTTTTGTTAAGTGAAATAACGCTGTATCTGTTAGGAAAACATGCATGATTTTTAACTTAATGAGAAGGAATCAAAATAAGTGGGTAAATAGAATGATATTCATTGTACCCTCTCATTGATGTTTGTAGAGGATATTTGTATAGGCTCTGTATGGTTATAAAGAACTGTGTTGATCTTAAAAATTATCAGTTTCTTTGAAACTGGAAATTTTACAATCAGGTTATTTTATAGAATGCATTGAACACATGCGGAATTTGATCTACATTCTTCAGTAACTGAGTTCAGAATCTGATTGAGATGAATTTGTACAGCCTAAATCTTCAAAAAGATGAGAGATTCGACCAAGATTGTTCTTTAAATTATGTCACCATAGAATATGCTACACTGCTATGTGGTGTGGAGATCCGGATATCGTTGACGGTGATTCTATGTTGAAACTAACACCACGAAGTAGAAGTTCTTATACCATGCATGTATTTGTATTGATGATGAAATGACTGTGTTCAAAGGACACAACTTATATTTTGAATATGAGTTTACCATAACTTTTATGAAATTAACTTATAGTTAGGCTTTCAAAACTCCCAACTATCATTGAATATATAACTTAAAGCAGATGACCTCTTCTTTGATAGTTGGAAAGTATTGCAATAAAATATCCTGTGAAGATCTTAGACATTTAGTTAGAAGTTTGTCACTGTCTGTCTGCCTGCTATATAAAGTGGATAAATCTGTTATTCACAGCCTCAACAATTTTAAGCACAACATTGATTTTATATGCTGTTCAATTTTTAGGTGTGATGCACCAAATAAAGAAGTTAGCCGAGTCGGATCCCATGGCTGTGTCACCAGTGAAGCCACCCTGCCCTCCAGAGAACCACCCCTCAGGGGCGGGTTCAGTCTCTAGTTCGCTTAGTAGTTTGAGCAGTTCCAGCACAATGGAGTCAAGTAGCAGTATATCTCAAAGCTCTGAATCCTTAGGGGGGCGGGATGCTGGTCTTGGGTCGCACGAACTGGGAGGGGCCTCCATCCCCACCCCTGGAGATGAACAATGCAGTAGTCCAACACAAATGTAAGTAAAACCTCATCGTTCTATCATAGAAAACGCCTCTAAATCTTATTCATTCAGGATATAAAATGACTTTCGATAAATCAATGAAAATATTTGCACTAGCATAACCATGGTATATCAAGCACAGATGAGAAATATCTAGCTAAGATGGTGATTGTAGATTATCAGAGTGACTCTGATTGGTCCTTATAGTCCATGAAAATGATGAAGCTTAGTGATGATTAATTGATATATATGTAAATATATGTAACTGACTGTATATATTCCTTTAATTTGTTTTGTGATTGTTTAATTAAAAAAGTTGAAGTAAATATTTTGATGTACAACATGTTCTTAACTTAGGCGGCTTAGTGATGTGCTAAAAAGAAAGAAACCTCCAAAGAGGTCCCTGGGACGTAAGGGACGTAACTCTGCTGAGGAACTACCTACAGATCTGGCTACAAAGACCACTACCCCTACATCAAGTCGCGGCTCTAGTAGGACGAAAGCTGCCAGTAATTTCATTTTCAAAAGTATTTGCATTTACAATTTTTCAGTTACGATATGTGGCTTCCAAGAAGTCTTGTAGTTGTAAAGTAATTGAGGTTTGGTTTTGGAAATAATTTGAAAACATAAGATTAATTGGTTGTATGGGCATAGCCAAGCATTCAGGCGATATATGTTACCTTTTGAACATTTATAGAAAATGTATATGGTGGCTTGTTCAGCCATCCATTCAGGAGAATTTTTTTCGAAACTGATGCAGAAACTATGCAACCATTTTATTTGGAAATTAGAAACAGTATGTTGTCCTGCATTGTGTTGACAGGTCAAATACATTGTAATATTTCATGTTTTTTGAGCTTGTGAATAATAATTGTTTTACCTTGTCTTGTAATCACATTAATTTGTTTTTGAAAAATATAATAAAAAAAAGCCTATTCATAATATGAAAGTATGTTCATTTTCACAAAATAATTAAAGTCAGTTAATATGATTGATTTTCTGTTTTTCAAAGGCAAGGAAGCAAAGTCCAGTGGGGCAAGTTCAAAAATGTCCTTCCTACCAAGTCTGAATCCTCGCAGCTGGGGCAAGAGTTCCAACAGTTCTGATCGACCTTCATTACCCAAGGGTAGCCTAGCAAAGGCTGGACAACCAAGAGTACTCGCTAATCTCTCACGAAATGTATGTTTATTACCCGTTCACTTAATACTAGTGGGGGGAACATTCTCTTTTGAATGTTATCTGTCAAGGTTAAAGGTGAAAGGTCATACTTATTCATTTTAAAATTGAAAAGTTTGTGTACAAGATGTGTTGTAAACCAACCTTCCAACTCTTATTAGTTTATATGGCATTGCACACTCCAGCACAGGAAAAAGATTGTGGTAGTCATTTGTTAAAATCAAAGGCTCAGAGGTCACTTAAGAATTTTTCAAGGAGTATTCACATAAACTGTTTTCTGATTATGGGGGATTGTAGTAAGTGTGAGTCCCTGCTCACTTTGGAACAGTCTTGTATGACATTTAAATAGTGTCGTACTGAGTTCTTTAACCTTTCAGTCTTATTGTCACTTAATGTGAAGATAATACTAGTGAAACATCTTGCATTTCTGCAAATGAAACATACTTCTTTACTCAAGGACCATGTGTATAAACATTCATTATCTAAAATATATGCAGCCACATATGTATATATGGTGAAAACTATATTCTTATGTGTATTGTATACTCAAACTGAAAAGGATAATTTACAGTCAAAAGGTATGTTGTTTTCAAGGCAGTCTAAAATATTGATGAAATAGTTGTTGATGAAATAGTTGTTCTTAGCTTGAGTAACAGAATTTGGAGGAACATATGATTGTTTTCTTGTTTTCTTTCAGTGGTATGAATAGCTTTACAAGTTTAATAGTGTGCTGGCTTGAAAAGAAATGGAATGGCATATTTTAATTAAAATTGTCTTGATGTTGGTTTTAGGATTTAAGTGTCCAAAAGCAGATCAGTATTTCTAGCTCTGGTAATAAGGAAAAAGTGAAGACCTGGATCAAGGAACAAGGTGAGATCCTGAGAGAGCTGGTTTGATTGTACCAGAGTTATTCATGGCCCTTCTTATCTTGTTCGCTGACACCTACATTTTCCATGTATAGTGTAGGAATAGTTAGTCTGAAATTAAGATTGTTGCATTTTTGTATGCTATAGGTTTTATAAACAAAGTTGGGAACTGGATTGCCCACAATTTTGTTTTATGAATCAGGAAGCCATTATCTTTGTTATTTCTTGTTACTTCTTCCTGAAGAGTAGTGATGTATACTAAATAACATCAAGTTTATAAATCCAAATCTTTTCATATCATGAAGTAGGGGAGTACCTGAATCGTGTGAAGAAACCAAATCAGTTGACATGTCTTTACATTACTTTGCTTGAACAAGAACAAGAACAATAAATCCTTTTGTGACAACACTAGGATATAAATCAGAATTTGATATTCAAAGATAATAGTAATTCTCATAGTAATTCTCAGTTAGGAAAATATTTATATTAAAGTGACCTTAAGAAAGTGTTCAAATTTTCTGACTCTATATTTTATTTAAGAAAGTTTTTAAAACTCTGATTTTTCCATAATTGAAATAATATTGTATGAAGTGTGGTGTATAATATATTACTCTTTACGGTACTGGTACAAAAATCATCCCATGTTGAAATTGGAAGCATTGCTAAATCACAATGTTGAAGATAGATTCAAAGAAATTTATCAAAAGCTTTAGCTTGATGTGATCTGTTAGGTGTTTTATGAGATACAACTACTGTAAATGATGTTTACTTGTGTCTACAGCAATTCGGTTCCTTGATCAGTACTTCAATTCCGAAAGCCAGGGAAGCAGCCATCCGGCTCTTAATGTCCTTAACCGGTTGTGTTCTGCAACAGAAAATCTGTCTGTTGAGGTAGGTAGTATGTACTGTCAGGAACAGTATAATAACAGTTAACAGATTGACTTAAAACACAAGGTTTTTAGAGATGCAGGTTGATGAGGGTTTCGGTGTCATAATGATATTATTGTGGAAATATTTAACTTCCCTTATGATATGCAATCAAACATGTTTGATACTTATTATCCCATGTTTGATACTTGTTAGGGATGGTGTTGTTAACTGTGTCCTCATATGGAAACCAATTACAATTGGCCAAGATTTACTTGGCAGGTGTTGATGAAGCAGAAGATGCTTACCCTTTCAAAACACCAGGTCTTATCGTTCTTGTAGATTTTCAGGGGACTGTGTGAATCTTTATTCCATTCATATTTCACTCTAAATTTATTAAATTTGAGTTTGAATCAAGATTCTGTTGACATGCTATAAGGCATATCAGTACTAAAGGTAACAGTGATCCTCATTTTATCACTGGTTGTGATTTACATGAAGGTCATAGACATTGCTGCTGATGGTTTATCATGTGTCCACTTAATAAAGGAAGGTAATCACATGTCTGTGATGATCCATGAATTCATAGTGTTAATCTTATTTGCTATAGTGAATTATGTCTAGCAGAGAAACCTAGAACTGACATAATCGTATTTGCTATAGAGAATTATGTCTAACAGAGAAACCTGAGATTGAATACACTTATATCAAAATGAACTGGACTTTGTAGATTGTGCTGTCGTTAACATTTTATATGCTTTTTCAGGAGGATTCTGGCATAGACTGTCTAAAGGTTATAGCCCAGATCATGAAAGAGAATGATGTTTCTCCATTTGAAATCATCCATAGTGGACTTGTTCAAAAGTTCCTTCAGTATCTGACCTCAACAACAGGAGAAGTTCCTCGTGATGTTAGGATCAGACGCTTCCTTCACGTCTTCCTCAACTGTCCAGTAAGTCAAACATTATCCTTTCAAACTTTAAAGATTCTATATTTATGATAAATTTATTTTGATCCTTGATAGAGAAGGTCGCATTGTAGACAATGATGTGATGATACAGATACAGTAACTTGTGCACCTCATATTGAAAAACACAGGATTATTTGTTTTTATGTTGTCATTTTCAAAAATATTCCTCTTTCATCATTATAATTGTATGTTATTCAAAGTTATTGCTTAAATCTATAAGACAATACAAATTAAACTGTAAACGTGGAAATTAACGCAAGGAGGGATTTTTTGCTAATTACGCGAAGTTCATTAGCATGCGATAATCTGCCCCGTGCATAATAATTTGTAATGTGCTTAAATGTTATAGAAGAAATGAAATGAAAATTGATGGTGAAAATAACCAACCAACCAACCAATCCCCAACACCCCACATAAAGTGTATCCATAAAAATTTCCACGTTTACAGTACACAAATGTTTATGACTTTTTCTTGTTATGCCCAGGCACCTGATGTACTGTATGTGAAGGAGACTAACTTTAACTTAGAAACCATTCCCTCATTGTGTGCTCTAGTCAGCAAGTTGATTGGATGTCTTCATCAACTTGAACAGGTGAGAAGTGTGATCAAAGAACTGGAAACGCTATTGAACATGTTTATCAAAAAAGGATGACAATATAAATGTGATCATATTTATTGAAAATTGATGACAATATGAATGTTGTTTTGTTGGAGGTACCCTATGGCTTACAATAGGAAAACAAACAATAGCAGCAGTCTAATTTTACCACTGTTCCTTAAGAAATTCTTAAATCAAACTTTTCTATGAGACTATTATTAGAGCTCAGCAAAATCTCTTATTGATGATTCTTTCGTCTATGTAGTACTTGTATATGGAATTCTTAATGCTTCTTTCAGAGTTTAAAACTTGGTTCTGAACCAAAATTTTGGATGGATTTTTATAATTTCAATTTTGGAATGTGTTGTTGGCTTAAAAAAAATTGTAAAATATCTTCCACATTTTATCACTGATCTTACTAAATTTTTGTGTTTACAGTTTCAGGTCAAAGTTCATGACCTCCCAGGGGGAAGCACGTCAAGTGGACGAGGCTCAAATGCCCTTCGCTTCTTCAATACACACCAACTAAAGGTAAATGTTTAATGGTCTGTTTTTACCAGTCTTTGATGTAATGCAATGATATAGATTCACCTTGTCCAATTATCTACCTATTAGAGCATTGTAATTTTTATTTCAGGTTTATTTACTTGTGCCTCGGTTTGAAATTTGTTAATTAATTTAAAGAAAACATGATGATCCTTACCTCTTTAATTGTTTTTCTTTGAATGAATATTCATTGTCTGCTCTTTCAGTGTAATCTACAACGTCACCCGTCATGTACATCTCTAAGGCAGTGGAAGGGTGGACCAGTGAAAATTGATCCTTTAGCTTTAGTCCAGGCTATTGAAAGATATTTAGTTATTCGTGGTTATGGCAGATTAAAACCGGTCAGTATTCCAATAAAACATTTTAAATCGTACTTAGTATGCTATAGAATAATACCTATATATATTGTTTTGTATAACATACACACAGATATAAAACACCCTTTAACTACAAATTTATAATTAGATACAGTGGAGCCAAAAATGAATCAAATGTATATCTACAGCAATCAATTGCATGCAAAATGATACAAGTGAAACATAGTCCTGAAAAAAATAAAGAAAACAAAAGTTTTGAAGGAATGTTGCATGTAACATTTTTCTGTCGCAGGATGGAGAAGATGATATTAGTGATGATGACAACTCAGATGATGATGTGGATGATACAATGGTATGTTTTAATAATCACCTTTTTGATTGATCTTGATACTTTCATATTGAAATGTGAAATCTTCAAATTTAAAGATTTTAGACTTGAAATGTTGTATTAACTGTCATAAACGGTAAATAAAACCCAATGTATTGGGACTTGTTACGATGTAATATTTTCAAACAAATTTTCAAGTCATTATGAAAACACCAGCTGGAATATGCAGACTGTATAGTTTATATGAAAGGAAGATTGCCAATGCATAGAAGAGATAAAAAGAAAACCCACGAAAATATTACAACATTTTGAAAGAGCTACCTTAATTAGAGTGCTTAAAAGCTTAAAAAGGATTGGTATTCCAACCCTGGCATACCGGAGATCGAGCAGCGACATCATGATTTTAAGAAAATATAATGAACACCCAACAGGACCAGAGAGTAACCAAATGGATCTTCAAGCTTGCAAGCTTGATATTTGGAAATGCACATTTAGTTTAAGGATTGTCAAAATCTGAAACAAACTCTGTATTTACATCTAGCAACTTAAGATTTGAAATTAATCTTGATAGTCATTGGAAAAATTTGGTGTTGAAATACATTTTCACCAACCATGATTATATATCAGAAAATAATTATTGTAGTTACTGAAAAAAAATTTTAAAGTATATTAACCTATGGATATAAAAACAGAGTATCTGTCTACATCCATAGTTATAAGACAAGGAGTTTCATGTAAAGCCATGTTGGTAAGTTCTCCTGGAGTCAGATTGGTTGAAAATAGCAGTTTTGAGAATGATCTTGGACTTTCAAGACTTTTAAATTAACAAATTTATATGATAGGAATATTTCAGACAGATGTTTTTATCATCAACATTAAGATTGTGAGATATTTTAGATGGCTGTGTTTATCATAGTTTATCAGATATTGAAATAATCAGGGTAATATGTTGGGAACATTTCAGGCGGCTGTGTTTATAAGCCAGGGAACAGCTCGACACAAGTTGGAATTTTTGATAGGAGAACGAATATTACCTTATAACATGACGGTGTACCAGGCCATCAAGAACTACAGTAATCCAGGGGAAAAAGACAGCAGTGAAACCGATACAGACACGGAGAACCCAGTTGGTCATGCCAGCATTTGGGTGCAAACACACACCATCTGGTACAGTCTATGAATTTTAACCATCACTAGATGCATATAGAAATAAAACTCTTTTTTTTCCGTTTAGAGATATCTATATTTTATCCCTTACAATAATTCTGTATCATATAAATATATTTTGGGAAACAATTATCATATACTGTAAAATGGTTAATTTTCATGGAGGGTTTATTTTCAGTGATTTCAAGGGTACTTCTTATTCACAAATTCATATGTCTGTGAACTGTTAAAATTAGTGCAAGTAGCTTGATTGGGCTCTGTTCATCTGCAAAATCGGGTGTCCTCCAACTAGTCATTAAATTGAGGAAAAGAATCCATTAAAATTCAGCCCAGGGAAATATACAATTTCACAGTTTTAGATTTAAAAGATCAATGAAAATTCATATACAGTTTTACATTTTTTAATTAAGGAAAAAAACCATGAAAAGTCAGCCCGTGGAAAAATACAATTTTACAGTTAATGTGCCTTGACATCAAGAAAATGCAATATTTTATTAGATTCTATTGTACACAGTTCCAAACAAATTCATGTCAATATTTTAATCTGAATTGAGGATGTATTGTAGTGTAGTTTTGAATAATTATACTGATGTAACAAAATATCTTCTGAATTCTGAATATCTTTCTACTGGAAATAGCCTAATGATTATGGCCTTACAGTGGAAAGTTTTTCGAAAGTATCTTCCTGCAGGATATAGCTAAGTTATTACAAAAAGGTTGAACTGGAATATAGAAAATTAATAATCCAATTTAACTGTAAGCATTCCCCTGAGATAGACTTGATGTAATGGAATAATATAAAAAATCACATTTAGAACTGAGGTGTGTCATAAAAATGACGTAAAATTTCTTCCTCTAGGTATCGCCAGGCAACAGAACAAGAGGAAGGGATGGCCACGAGTCCAAAGAAAACACGTCCTGAGATCAAGGGTCCCAAGTCGTCTAACAGGAAAAAGGTGGATGAACTGTGGACAGGTACTGATCAGCATTAATGTTATAACATATAGATAACAGGGAGAAACACTGGAAAATAATGATAACCTTTTTGACAGTGCAACTCAAAATACACAGAAATGTCAAATTAATGCAAATTTCTATATATTTTATGTGTAATTACTGTGATGAAAGTTGTGAGTTCCTTCCCATTGCAGAAGGACACTGTCCAATGATGGTTCCTGCTCTAAATGCTTACCTCACTGACAAGTTGCCGGCGTTTGTTACTGTGACAGATGCATCTGTAGATGTAATTGCCCTCCTACGTATTCTCCATGCATTTAACCGATACTGGTCCACCATGTATGAGGTAAACATGTGAAATTGTGTTGTTTTGGGTAGAAAAGAAAATTTATTTCATCATCGATGCGTATATCTCACCAGTAATTATAAGTCCCCGTACCATTGCTGTCAGAGAGGGCCAGACTTTAATGTTGGTCAGATCTATTCCAGTAAACATATACTTGACCCCAGGACTCCGAATTTAATCACTTCTATCCTTGCTTGGGTTTCCTGCCTATTCTTCTAAGCTAATTATCAATAAAATTTTATGGATTTCATCCGTAAATGAAACCTGGAGTGAAATAGACATTTTACTGGAATATCCCTACACAAAACCTGAAGTCCTTGGGTGGAATAAATATTTCTACTTGAATAGTCCTAAAGAAGTCCAGTAGTCCTGGAGTGGGATAGATATTTTTCTGGAATACCCTTAAAAACTCAGGAGTCCTGGGGTAGGATAGATGTTTTATTTGAATAGCTTTTAACAAATCCAGAAGTCCTGGAGTGGGAAAACAACCAGGAGGCCTTGGGTGGTGCAGATGTTTTACTGGAATAGACCTAAACAGAACCAGGAGTCCTTGGGTTAGATAAATGTTTTACTGGAATAGCCCTAAACAGAACGAGGAGTCCTTGGATGAGATAGATATTTTACTGGAATAGCCGTAAACCTTGCCATTCAAAATTTAGCACATTTTATTCATATTGACCTGATGAAAGATGGACATAGTTAGTGATCTTATTGACTTTCTGGCTTAACTGAACATAGACTTTTTAAAGGATTGAATTAACATCTACAGGTTTGTCAAAATTTATGCATCAGTTGTTTCATTAAAAAAGTCAACTAATAAGTTTTTTTCAGATAAAAGAACACACCCCTGTGACTCATCGAGTGGTCTGATACGATCAGATTCATAAATAGATTCGTAACATTAAGTCCTATGAATAAATCTAAGAATGAAATTAAAAAAAAAAACAGTTTTCAAAATAAATAGTGAAACCTTTTTTTTAGTGTTATCTGTTAGAATTGTCTTTGATGCTAATTGGGACATCAATCGATTTTTCCACTTAAAATTTTTAAAAAGCAGGCATTATGGTTTACATTTTAGGATGGTGAAGTGTGATATATTGAATCATATGAGAACAAAAGGAAGTTATGATGGTAATCAGTGATTATATCTTTGTGTTACAGGTGATGTTTTCCAGTAAGCCCATCCTTCCATTCACCGATTTCCTAAGTTCCAAGCTCACAGCCAAAGCCAATCGTCAGCTGCAGGACCCTCTTGTGATTATGACAGGAAACCTTCCTTGCTGGCTGGCAGAAATAGCAGCTGCTGCGTACGTATTACTGAATCTCACCAAATATAACTGACATGCTAGTACCTAGGAACAGTTATCACTTGACAAATAGTAATTGATGTTTCCTGTTTTAATGTTTTAGAAAGTGTCAATTTCTTTCGGTTAAGAATGTAATGCAGTCCCACATTTGAAGTTAGTATATTTCCAGGATATTATGCGTCTAACTCCGCATATATTGATTTCATTCTCACACCTGAATCTTTTAATTAAAAAAATTTCTTGCCTTTTATAGAAAATATTTTTTTAGTCATCAGATTTGTGAAGACACTTCAAGGTCACTAAGTGATATACATTTCTCATTTTACAGGCCGTTCCTATTCCCATTTGAGACAAGACAGCTGCTATTCTATGCTACAACATTTGACCGTGACCGAGCACTAATGCGTCTACAGGACAATTCAGGAGATACCAGTACGAATGATAGCAGTGAGCGTGTGGCCCCGAGACTGGACCGCAGACGGGTAAGCAACAGAAATCCATATTATAGATTATGAAAAAAAGATAAAGTGATTACTAAAGATTCAAATAATAAGCTGCAATGGTTTTACAATTAACTTTCGGAAAAACAATGTCAATATTTTTTAAAATATTGGATACATATGGTTATCACATTGTTTGTGGTCAGCAGGCAAGCAATTTAATTTCTAAGTCTGAAAAGATATTTTCTATGGCTATAGGCCTTATGGTAGTATAATCTTCAAGTTTGTGTATCATCTTCAATTAAGGTCAAAATTATAAAAGAAAATCTTCAGATTTTGTAGCTGTTCATTATATTTGTTAGCTTAAGATTTGTGTGTTTGTTAAAAGGTTACTATCCATCCGAGGTACTTATTATCTTATATGTCCAGATAATACTGTCATTAGTTTCATGTGTAAATCCAAAACTTAATATTCTGCAGCGGCTAGTGACTCGAGCTGATCTACTGAAGCAAGCTGACAAGGTCATGGAAGACCTTGGAAACTCCAGAGCTCTACTGGAAATACAGTATGAAAATGAGGTATGTGACTGGACTTGTCAGTAAAATTGGTTCTGACAGTGTACTATTCTTGAGAAAGGAAAGAGTTAAAAGGAAAGTTCTCTCTTTGTTGTACTATGTTGCCTACAACAGAATCACTAAATGAGACATATACATTAGTTTTTTTGACTCAGAATTTTTCAATAATCACAAATTAAAGCTGATACCACTGATTCTTCTTTATAGTTCAATATATATAGTTTCAATTATGATTTTAGCCTATACTTGAGGTTAGTTGGACTTTGTTAATTGTCAAATCAATGTTCAAGTTTTGTATTTAGCTCGAGTTGTTTACTTAAAAACAAATGCTTCCATAACCTAGGAAATAAGTAGGTCTAAACATAGTCATTCCCAAACACATTTCAGATTCCAAATTTCATGTACAATTTACGAAAAGTTTTTAACTTTGTGGATTAATTCCACAATGTTTAAGTTTTATGCTACTATTACGGACAAAGTACAAGTGCTAGATCATCAAAGTACAAGTGCTAGACCAACAAAGTACAAGTGCTAGACCATCAAAGTACAAGTGCTAGACCAACAAAGTACAAGTGCTAGACCATCAAAGTACAAGTGCTAGACCATCAAAGTACAAGTGCTAGACCATCAAAGTACAAGTGCTAGACCATCAAAGTACAAGTGCTAGACCAACAAAGTACAAGTGCTAGACCAACAAAGTACAAGTGTTAGACCATCCAAACTTGGATCAATCATGTGTTTTAGCGACTAAATCTCATACTTAGAGGTAGATGTGATGATTTTGTTAAATTTAATTTCTCATGGTGTTTTAGGGGGGAAAATATCAATGATATTATAACAAAAAATATAGTAGATGAAACATGTTTACTTAATGATCAGATGATCCTATACTTATTCTTGTATCTATTTTTTTCTTTGTAGGTGGGTACCGGCTTGGGTCCAACACTGGAATTTTATGCCCTTGTATCTAAAGAATTACAGAAGGGAGAATATGAGATGTGGAGGGGCGACGTGGTCAAGGATGTGGACAGTGAAGGTAGGATTCAAATCTTTTCTGCATTGTAAGTTATTAAGGTGAAATTTTTAATGCGTACATTTAATTCAGTTCTGTATGTCAATTGTTGGGGAAAACACTCTCACAATTTGTTCGTCAGTAGAAAAAACCATGCAGCAATATTATCCTGTATCAATATTTTGTACCTTCATAATGAAAGTTTGTGTTGCATTTTCAGGAAAAGAAACAGGTGAGGAATACTATCATGCTAACTGTGGACTTTTCCCTCTGCCTCTCGCTCGGAATGCAAAAGCTGCAGTGGTTACTAAACTGAAAAACAAATTCAAGCTCCTCGGCAAGTTCATGGCTAAAGCTATGATGGACTCAAGAATGGTAAGATCTCATTCTATTAAGGCAATTAGACATGGAATATTTCTACTAGTAATTACACCAGAGTTTGTCTAGGATTGATATTGTTTAGTATTACAATAAATCATTGCCACCTCAAACTCTTAGGGATTATGTCAATTAATATCACTTAATAGGATAGTGTCTACTGAATGTATCACCTGATTATGTCAATTAATATTACTTAATAGGATAGTGTCTACTGAATGTAACGCCTATTTGATTAAAGGATGGGAATGACAAATAACAGTTCAATGAATGGAATGTATTTGAGAAATAATGATTCAAGGTAAAAGATCAAAGGCATTGGTTGAGACCATTCAATAATCAGTTTTACAAATATTCAATGCAAGTTCAACAAAGTGGGATTTTACTCTGCTAAAAAAGTCTAATAGCTCTGTCTGCAGTGTATCTGAAATAATTCTCTTCTTTGGACAAGTGTTTCCACACCTTGTCTCAACTGAGAGTAGAGATAGGAAAAACATATTACATTATTGCAATAATAACATGATGTCAACAATTAAACTAAAAGTATACTGGTGTTTGGATTGTTTAATAAATGCAACATGATGAAATTGTCTTCTGCAAATTTTTGTGATTGATTTGTATAAAATCCACTTGTTTGTAAATGATTACAAGGCCTTAGTTTTCTGTTGATATTAATTACTTTGGAATTGGGACAGACTTCTCTAACCAAACTGATTTGTAAATATGTTAAATGACAAATGAGTTGCATTTAAATTTTGGTATTTCATCAATTTCATCAATTGGTTCTGATGTAATCTTTATATATTTATCCCTTTAGCTTGATCTGCCATTGAGTTTGGTTTTCTACAAATGGATGCTGGGACAAGAGCACAGCCTCACTTCAAGCGACCTCCAGCATGTTGATCCTGTGGTTGCCAAGTCTTTCAGACAACTAGAAGATGTTGTCCGTCAAAAACAACGCATCCTGGCCGACAAATCCCATGTAAATAGAGCTTAATGTCTTGATTACCTTCAACGGAAAGAATATTTCTGTCTTTGAATTTTGTTTGTTCATTTGTTGAATGGATTGATATTGTCATTTGCTCATCTTTTCATGAACGAATCACAAATTATTTTCGAAAAAAAAATTCCCAGAAAATGAGAGAAAAGATAAAGAAAAAAAGTTTTGCTGTGTTTTCATGACAAATTCCTTTATTTTGCAGACAAAGGAAAGCCAACAGCTTGCTCTAGACAACGTAACAATGGAAGGATGTAGTATAGAGGATCTGGCCCTCGACCTTACTCTTCCAGGGGCTGCCCATATCGAATTGAAAAAGGGTGGCAAGGACATTCCTGTAACCCTGGATAATCTTGAGGAATATTTACAGGTCTGTTGCAGTGATGTTTGATACTTGTTGAAGTGATACATCTCAGTTATCACAAAGCTGATTTACTAGTTCACTTAGCCATATAGCCAAAGGGCCAAGTTAGCTTCATCCAGCATCATCTTTTCCTTGTAAACAACTTCAACTTAATCAACAGAATGCCAAGAATTATAATATTTGGCTGGAATGTTCCAGAGTTGAAGCATGAAAAAGTTTGCAAATAGGAATGTTAAAAGTTTCAAATTTGTTATTTTCTCAATAAAAAAAATGCCCACATAATTGACTGTAAAGAGATGACCTCAAGCTATATATTCAAGATCACAAGGTTCAAATTTGTTAAAAATTTCAGACAACTTCCTCTTATGAACCAAAAGACCTAGAATCAACAATCATTTGGCTGACAGATTGCTAAGAATAATCCTATCAAAGTTTGCAGAAAGAAATTACCTTTACCCATATTCAAGGTCAAAAGGGTCAAATTGGTTAAACCTTACAATGGCTACTATTCAGCAAGACTGGGAATATTAGTGATGTGTCCTCCTGTCACATCACTCCACATCTTGTTCTAAATAATATCATATCCTCAGAGTTTCTCTACAGATTTGCTTCATGTTCACGGTACAGTATCATAACAGCAACTGTTACACCTGATCATTTGAGGATAAATGTAAACTTCAGTGGGAAGAGGGTGGGGAGTGGCATTCATGTCCTAATGTAATTTTCTAGATTATCTTTTCTCATCGTTGTCTTTGACAAATCAGTGATGATTATAAATAATTGTCTGATCATATGAAAATGTGTATCAGAAACAAACCTTGTATTAATGTTTAAGGATTTTATTTTTTACAGTTAGTGGTACATTGGAGTTTGGTGGAGAGTGTTTCCAGACAATTTGAAGCCTTCAGAGAGGGATTTGAGTCCATCTTTCCACTAAGCACACTACAGAGTTTCTATCCAGAAGAGGTACATATATTTGAAATTCTTTTATGTATGTTGTTTCCATGCTTACTCTGCAGACATTGAAAATATCACCATACTGTTGATAGACCTAATATCGTATACAGGTTTGGCAGCCTGTTGCTGGATCCTCTCACCTAAGTTCAATTTCTTTGATTGAGATATCTTAATTTTTTTTGTCTTTAATTCTACATTATGGTGGTGGCTATTCAAATTGCCCTACGTCTGTTGTCTGTCCGTCATCCATCCGTCTGTCAGTCAACAATTTTTGTCATCGCTATTTTTTGAGAAGTACTGGATGGATCTTTCTGAAATTTTGCAAAGGAATGTTTAAATGTCTTATCATTAAGAAAAAAAGAGAAAGAGGAGAGAAAAGAAGAGAAAAGATTCTACTTTCACAGAACAAGTTAAGATCAAACAATGATGGGCGCCAAGATTCCTTTGGGATCTCTTGTTGTTCTTTTGGGGAGGGAGTGGAGTGGGTTAAGCAAATGGTGTTCATCATGTTTTTTTTATTGATGGGGCATTTTAGCATCGCTTTCAGAAGAAAATGGGTGAATTGGGAAGATCTCTTAAGGAGCAAATTGCAACATGAAATAATTTCACTTAACGGTTTATCAGCCCGAAAAACCCTGAAGTCAGTCATAACTTATCAATTTCACATCCTCCGGGATTATGAAGTTGATTCAATGTCAAAAATGAAAATGAATTAGATGATAATTTTGTGTTCTAGGGTTCCAATATCAATATCATTGATACTATTCATAGATATTATCATTTAGTTTTATAATGAACCAGAGGCATTCATGTTTCTGTCCTATATCTAAATTGCTGTAGATTACAGCAAAAATATATATACATACAATTTTACATTCTTGTCAATGCTTAGTTCATATCTTTCACATCCCTCAGCTGGAGCAACTATTCTGTGGGAATGCCACAGACACATGGGATGTAAAGATGTTGATGGAGAGCTGCCGTTCCGATCATGGATACACCCACGACAGTCGGGCGGTCAAGTTCCTGTTCGAGGTGCTTAGTTCATATGATGGAACAGAACAGAGGAAGTTCCTCCAGTTTGTGACTGGATCGCCACGCCTTCCTGTAGGAGGTGAGTGGTTGTCTATATCACTAGTATATTTCCTGCTGTATGACCTTTGCAGTTCCATTATACAGCTGAAATTCTAGTCTCTCTGGTGTAATGATATGTGATTATGAAGGAATGATCCCAGCATAACATTATTTATTTACATCCTTAGCTTCTATTTTCTGCGTTCTTAAGTACCGCCATGAAATAATATCAATTTTGCTAATGATATTCATTTGGCTCAATTTTTGTAGTTTTAAAAAAACATTGGAATTGGATTGCCACTTGATTTAATGGATAAATAAAGCTCAATAAATCTACTTGTTCTCATTTTAACAGTTTGTGGACACATGCATTAATTTGATTAAGAGTAAGTCATCGGAGGTCAGCTCCCCACCATAATTAATAAATTACTATAATAATCACCTTCTGTCTTCCATCTGTAAACAATTCTTGTTATCACTATTTTTTACTGGATGGGTCTTTCTCTAATTTCATATGTAGGTTCCCTTTGGTCCTTAGTTGTTGTGCCCTTTTGATTTTGAGACTGATCTGAAAAACAAACAGATGACCATCTTGGTATTGACATATATAGATTTTTTATTGCAATTTCTTCTACAGAATTTTCATTTAATTAAGAACAACAACAAAGGAAAGAATAGAATAGGGAAAAAAATAAGTTTTTAAAGAACAAATAAAATTCAAATAATGTTAGGTGGTAAGGTCAGTGTAATTCCTCTGAACAAACTTTGCCTTCATCCCAGCATGCATCGAACCCAATGTCAGTATCCTGGTCCTTTCTGTTGTTGTGAAAATGTCATGGAACGGAAAAGCTCAAGCTCACTTACACCCTAGATGGTGTGAATTTGTTTTATGGAAGTGTGTTATTTTGCTCTCACTTCACCCTTGCACATTTTATGTTGCAGGATTCCGGAGTTTAAATCCACCTCTCACTGTAGTAAGAAAGACATTTGAAGCCTCGGAAAATGCTGACAATTTCTTGCCCTCTGTGATGACATGTGTGAACTATCTTAAATTACCTGACTATTCCTCTGTTGAGATCATGCGTGAGAAACTCTATCTGGCCACAAAGGAAGGCCAGTTATCCTTCCATCTATCCTAACATCGTCTTTCAGAGAAATAGACTTGGAGAAGGCAATTTAATAGCATACCTACACGTCATTACAGTCCGGAAGATTTGATGCACATTAGTTCTGACACATTCTGATGGAAAAGGGATACTGGTCCTTATCAAATCCTGAAGGTTACATAATATTTTTTTTTCAAACATTATTTACAAGAGGCAGGATATTTGTATATCAGCTTTACTTTGTAAGGAATCTCCAGGATGCAGAATGTGTATTGGTCACTACCGTCCTAAACAGGAGTTCATGGGAAGAACCTGAGAGAGTCCCACGGGGATGAGATGTCATCCCGACCATTCTTCACACAACAGGATCTACAGGAGACAAGATTTATTTTTGGTCATATCAATCCTACAACAGTCAAGTCATTAAGATAACTTTTCTGGAAGACAGTGCTACAGGACACACAGTGTAGTGTAATTCCAGACAAAGCCAGGAATTTTATCAAAACAGGAAAAAAGACCCTGGATATATATATTACTTAATACACTGTTTCAAAAGGCATGGTATCTGGATTGATGTGGATAATTTCTTGGTTATTGAGACAAGATATCTATATACCGATTCCTTTGACGATCTTGTAGCGGACTGGATACTTGATTATTGATTCTGATGGTGCAACAGGTGACAAACTCAGTTGATATAATACCTTGTGTGTGCTGATAAATCTGATGCTGTTAAAAGGTACATATTTGGTGCATTGTAATATTTGACTATCATAAGTTGTTAAATGGAATACATTAATGAACTGGTGTATCCATAATGTGTACATTTTACAGAATAGGATTTATAAACGAGCTCGATGGATTTAATTTATATTTCCAGATATTTTTTATCCTTATAAGGAAGTGTATTTAGGATGTGAACTCTCAATATGCTCCTTTGACGATTGCATCAGCATAAATATAGACAAGTCTTTAGTTCAAGGGCACGAGACAGTTCCCTTCAAACAGTTTTACGATTGTGATTTAGGAGAAAGAACACTATTCTTTACAAATGATGTGTTGAATCCCTTTTTTTAAATTACAAAATTGATTTGCAAGGAAGAAAGATATTATGTTGAACTGATGTAAGTCATCACCTTATCTGAGGCTCGAAAAACTTCTTTTGTCCTGTATATTGTATGTGACAATGAAGTTGACAACATGGGTATTTTTAGTGCGACTTTTAATTGAAGAATATATGACCTTGAAGTTTCATGGTCTGTGATGTTGATTCTTATATTAAAAGATCTGGAGATTGATGTGTGTGATGAATCTGTGCAAAACACAAAAAACAGTTACCTGTAAACACCCCACCCACTTGTCTGACCGTGTAGTCCATGGTCACACCCACCCTGACATTGACATAAAAAGGCTTTATTATAAGTTTTGTGATCATTTTCTGCATTATATGTTGAACATGTATTGTGACATGTATAGTTATGTATAAATTTGTGTTATTTACTTTAATAGTTTTAGAAAAGGAATTTCATCTGTTAAAGTACCCCCAGAATTTCTTTGTGTATGTTAAAGGGATAAATGTTTTGGTATGAGCGACAGTGAGGTGTTTTAGTGACATCTGAATATATGTATTCTATAGCATTTTTATTTCAACTGGTCAATCTTTTGTTGAATCAATTCGCTACAGGCAAATTTCATTCATATGTTGATAACTAAGTCTGTCCAAGGGACGACATTGCGTAAAGTTTGTACATAATTGTATACATGTTTTCGTAGGACACTAAAAAATTTAACATCAAACTCGTCAAAAATTTAAACCAAGTTTTCATATAACTTACATTAAAGGGGCACTGTGTGGACATATTTTGAAGAAATTCAGTGAGAATATAGATTTTTTTCAAAATGCTGTTATTGGTAACATATGGAAGAACACAATAAATGTTTCATTTGCAATTTACAAATATCTTCCTGCATGTGCCAGACTGGTTTAACGCCAGGAGAACTATTGAGTCTGGCAGACAATGATACATTGGTAAGAAACGTCCTTAATACTGTTGTCATCACTTCACTTAAAAATCAGTTAAAGCTAGGAATTCAGTAAAATTTTATCTATAATAGAACACATTGGTATAGTATCAGTGTTTTTATAGATTATTTTATCTTTCAATTTTTGAATAAAGTTATTATCATTTAAAATCGTGAACTGATATTGATTCTTTATTTTTTATTTTTTTTTTTTCATTTTTTTGGTCGTAAAATCTTGATTTGGCTTTCATTCTTCATCTAATCAGTGTACTTTTCTGTGCTTAGAATGGATATATTTTACTGTTAGCCCAGTAGATTTTCACATTTATCCAGAGTTTCATCATGCATACACAATATCACAAGGGAATTGTGAAAGTAATAAGAATGTGTTGTCTGTTCATTCTGAAATATATTAACCTATGGTTTACAATAAAGCTATAGAAATCTTTGTGAAAAAGAAAAAAAAATTGAAAGATGAAAAGGGTATGGATTTTTTGTGAATTTTTATAGTTCATAGGCAATGGCTCAAAATATTTGAAATATAGGTCGTTAAAGTTTCTGACTTCCATGTAAGTTTGAATGTTGGTTTAGAGTACAGAAAAGTCCAGTTATTACAGCTTGTGTTGGCCATTTGATGATAACCTTCTTGCTGTTAAGTGTTGAAAATTGTCCTGCAGATCTAGTAATTTTGTGTGTATTTTTGGATGGTGATGTTTCATTCAAGGTCTTCATTTCTCATGAAAATGTATAATTATTTAAATGTGTTAATTCATGTGATTAAACTTAATACAATGGAGAAATGCAGAATCTGCTACAAATAAAGAAGTGAGAGATGATATGAGGGCAAAAGTCCTCGCAAACAACGGTATTGCCATGTATAGCAATGCTGTGTGAAATGGATTGTGATATTTTGTTTCAGTTACTGGGGTAATACAATATTATTGTTGTTGCATAAAATATCAATTTCTTTGTTTATTTTTTTCTTTTCTTTTCTTTTTTTTTTTTTTTTTTTTGTTTTGTTTTTTTTTTCGTTTGTTTTTATTTTTCAAACCGAAGGTGTAGTATACCAATCGCTTTACTGCCACTTCTGCTAATTTGTTTGGTATGCGTTACAAATGAATGGAAGGATTTTCTATATATAGATATATATACTGGTATGTATTTGATAACCTGGGTCGTAGCTAGTAATTGTAATATCTTTAGTATTTTATTTGTATGATGCTAGTACATTGATTTAAATTTTGTGTAACGGTACTACAGTTTGATCTTTCAGTGTTGAGGTATCAGTAATACAGATGAATTGGTCTCTGGCGGTGATGTGACAAGATATCACTGAAACTACCCGAAACTATTTGAAAATTTACCTTGATATATAAATGCCATTTGCAGAAGTAGAATCAGTTTTGTTTTCAAATTTGTCTGTAAGCAATCTCATCAAAATTTTATACTTACAACATCAAAAGTTTCTTCAAATATAATGGTTAATAAAATGGGGAATTCCTAACTTTTGCAGTTATGAAAATATTTGTTTAGGTAAATGTTGATTGCAAGGCTTTATAAACCTGTGAATCAGTGTTGTTTTAAAGTACCTGGTTCTTCAATTTATGCCACTTTTCTTTTTTGAGTGAAATTTCTAGAAAATGATACACGATAGTTGCAAAGAAGACTTGACTGAATACTGATGGGAATTTGTTTTGGTAAACAAATATAAAGATTTACTTGTCAGGTCAGTTATTGACTTGTGTTAATACTGAAAAGAATTTGTTTTAGTAAACAAATATAAAGATTTACTTGTCAGGTCAGTCATTGGCTTGTGTTAATACTGATGGGAATTTGTTTTGGTAAACAAATATAAAGATTTACTTGTCAGGTCAGTCATTGGCTTGTGTTAATGCGGTAATGTTTACTTACAACATTTACTGAGAAATTGTTGCGCTTTTACCAGGATATCATGTAGAATGAGTTCATGAGTGAGATGTTGTGTTAGTCTTCTGTTTGTTGATGACGATGTGTGAATGTGAACAGAAAACAAATGTCAACAAAGAGAAAAGAAAAATAAAAGGTTTCACAACAGTTTGTGTTTTTTTTCTCGTGCTCCACTTCGTGAAAATGCTATTATGCATTCACTTGAATCTCCAGTATGTTAAGCATTTGACAGACATCATTCAGTTACTCTGGACAGGTATGCTTTATAGTGGGAGATTTCGATATTTCATTCGACAGTGTTTAGTCCCCTGTTACAATAATTAAAATTTTTAAAAATGTGCAAAACAACTGCTCCAAAAAAATGTTCAATCAAACTGCCATTCAGTAAACAACAGATTGATGTCATAGTGATAAAACCTGCGAAGTTTGACCACTGCTGGTTAAAAACTGAGACGGCTTTGAAGACCCAAGGACTAGATTAACGGCATGCAAAATCAAAGGGCAGTAACTCTCCAAACACAACGAATCAGAAGATTATGCCAGCAATGATTTTAAAAAAGATAGGTTGAATACTATGAGAGGAGATCTCCAGACAGATGTTGTATACATATGAACATCCAGTCAAATTTTCAATGGGTATATATATGACAACAACACGGCAGACCTATATAAGACTCGTTCCCAAACCAGTCCAGTGTCCAAGCTAGTTGTTGCTCTTGGCCATTTTGTTATCTGCTAAATGTCATATTTGAGCTCTCTGTTACCATGGAAACAGAAATGCAAAGTTTACTGCTTGCAAGTTTCTTTGCCTGCACCTTGACAAATGTTTTACTGAGCTCTTTGATATAATTCTGTTACGGCAGACACATAATCGAGTTTACATAACAAAAGGACAGAAATGCCACAGGCAAAAATGAATGAAAGACCAACCACCTGATGAACATCTAAAAAAAAACGTAATTTTACCTCACATGGCATGATGTTCATGTGAGCTTAAAGAATCTTTTGGCCAAGAAACATTACAAAATTTGTCTTCTCACAATAGAGGGCTCATAATCTCCACTGACATCATTTACACTGTCCATACTTTCAAGTTATACATACAAACATATCTAGTGAACTTATGGTGTAGTCCATTCATCATTTCATTATAAAATTCTAAACAACAATAAACAACTTGGTACTGATATTTTGCCATGAAGTATGTGGGATGGAATAGTAAAGAAGTTTTTCCTAATGTAAATGCTATATTCAAGGTCACAGGTAGGGGTCAATTTCAATAATCTTCTCAAATTTTACATGATCCATGGTCCTAAAGTTTTACTATGTCTATGAAAAAGAGCTATATTTTCCTTATACAAACGATTTTAACGTCATTTATGTAAAATCTCTGAGAATATGTTCCAAATATTACATTGTTCCAAAAGAACAGTCTAGTATATGCACCTGGGGTTAAATTCTGTAGGTTGTTTATGTTTGTAGGACCTTGACCTTTTTTCCAGGTCACAAGTGTCAAAAACGTTTAAAAAACTTTTGAAGTTCAATTAGAAGACCAAGAGTCTTGATATTTGGGCTTTGGGTACAGATATATAGAGTGCTATAAAGTTTCCTCTTTTAGGTTACCTTGACCAGTTTTCAAGGTCAAAGGGGTCAAATATGTATCCCTACAAAGAAAATATAAATAAAGACTAACCAAAACCATTCTGTTTCATCTGAAGATGAATCTAATGCTACATGACCTCGACTTATTTCTCGGAGTTAGATGTATTAATTACTGAACAAATCTTCTCCCGGTGTCGTCAATATCTTGTCATCCAACATCTGATCATAGCCCTTTCGAAATCAGAAGGTTGACAGTGTTTTAAAGGGTTAACAAGTACAATAAAAGACCATACAATCAATTCTATAGTTATCCCATCTGTGTGTAGCTAAATCATGTTTTATGTTTTAACATTTTTTTTATTTAATTAGATCCAACATTGGTTTGTTTTTTTTTAATACTGATAAAGAGAAACAAAATATCAGCTGATTCTATCATTTTCCACGAATTTAGCAGGCCATGATACATGGTCAATTAAAAATCAGGCGAGTTGGTAACACTCTCCTTGGGGCAGACATTTTTGCTGGCCTAGAATTTAATGCTAGAATATAAGTTTCTTCATATAATAACCTTGACCTATTTTCAGGGTCAATGGGTTCAACAATGTCAAACATTTTAGAATCCTTTACCAAGTTTCAGAACACCTTAACAATTTCCATGCAAGTACCTTGGATGGAGTGCAACAGGATTTCCTAAAAAATTACCTTAAGGTTCACATTTGCTATAATTCAAACACTTTCAGAAATTGTGGAAAACCAGAGTACACCCCAGCAGTATATATATTTTCCTAATTTACGTGAAAATAGTACGAATTTTGCTTCCCAAAGATTTTATCAAAGAGGTAAACATTGAAATTTTGCATTAGTAGAATGCTACCTAAAGTCCCTTTGCAGACATATATTATATACGGAAAGCTCTTCCAGGTATATGCCTTTATGATATTTAATTGTTTCTTTCTCATGAATTCTTTGTGAATGTAAAAGTACTTTACATTTAAGAATATATTTCATTTTTGTCCATATGTTGTCAAATTTCAAGTATATTGGGATCGAATAAATATTGCGTTTCGTGTTTTTGTTTTTGTGTGTGATTTTTATCAACCAACTATGGCGGCTCCCGTGCGACTGATTTCATCTCTTTCGAGACTATGTCGGTAAGTTATAATGAATATATTGAAGTTAAGGCTATGCACCATGGTCATATCCAAAAGTATTATCTTTGAAAGAAAGCTCCAGATATCGGTTTTTCTCGTCATCAAGAAAATCACATGTCAGATGCAAGACGTGAAGAGATAACTGTCAGTAGTTGTGTAACTACCTGATCACAATCGCTGGAATCGGACGTTGTGAAATATAGCTATTATGCTGTTGAAATAAAAAGAAATCATGACATTTTTATGTATGATTCCTGCTATTTCAGTATGTATTAGCTTATCTCACAACGTCCGAAATCGCTGTCATATTCGTTGAAGTTTGAAACTTTACTTCTGCTCAGAGCAATTATTTTAGCGTACGTCATCCGTCAAAATTCAGCGCAGCGTCAACATCAGGTAAACAAAGATTGAACAACAAAACTGTTAAAGAATCCCACAAGTGATTCAGGTTGTGTCCAACCCATTCACTAACAGTGCCTCGAAACAGAACGGGTTGTGAAAAAATCAATATTGATACCAGCATAACCGATAATATGAAGTAGGCACTGCCTAAAAACGAGCGCAAGTTGGTCAAGAAGATGCACAGTTTGAACAGCCTGATCCATGTTTGCACTGAAGCGTGGTTTTTTTATAATTTGTTGTATATTTCGCAAGATTTGAACAAAACATTGACACATACATATGTACCAATATATCATCATCATCAGCAGCAGCAGCAACACATCTTCTTCTTCTAGAAAATATTGTATCACCATGATCAGGTGGTGGTTTGGTGGCACAGTTGTAACACACTTGTCTATCACCTAGCCATTCGGGGTTCGATTCCCTGAAGGGATAGAAGGGATAAAGGTTTCCTCCCAAAGTTAGACCCCTCTCTTGCTTACAACAAGTGTGATTTTTATAAGTTGAAATAACAAAGTTTCCATATGTAAGTAAGTCATGCACATACAATCATACACCATGAAGGCAGATAAAGAAGAACAAAACAAGGACGACAAGATAACGCAAAATGTGACACTTTCCCTTCGCGAAGCTGTTTAAAAGAAAAACACACAATCATATATATATATATATATACATATATATTAATATTACAACAAGTTAATTTCTATTTGTTATTTCTAATTGTTCCATACAAAGTATTGAAATGGAGAACTTCTACTAGAGTACTAACTTGATGCCTGTACAAAGTATTGAGTATCGGGTAATTACCTTGAATGGTTTAAGATAACTGGTAACAGAAAAAAAGTATTAAATGGCAATCTTCCCCATAGCAAAAGAGACTACTAGCTTATTAAGTGTAAACAGTTTTGAGCAATTACCTTGTCAGAGTATTGGCCCAGAAAAACTGAAATTTTGATGATGGTCATCAGTTTCAGTGGTAACAATAAATGTATTAAAAAAGTCACTGACAACATATCTAGACTATAACAATTGATAAAAAAGATCTTCAAAATAAATGCATAAGAGTTTCCCTTTTAGAGTTACAGATATTGGAGAGAGGACTTTTTATCATCTTTGCTTTAAAAAAGAAAGGATTTTGTCAAAATATGGTGAAAGACAATATATTATAGTTTTAGTCGGATTTGTAAAGGTGGTGCTATGTTTAACAAGTTTTCATTATTAAAATCACAATGTTCTCTCCCACAGTTTTCTTTTCTCTTTGCTATTTAGAGTTTACGTTTTGTTCATTAACAAATCATAAAATGCTTCAGAACCTTCGTTTTTTGAAGCAATTTTAACTTGTCCTGGTAGCAAATAGAGGGTAAAGTTATAAACCCTGTTGAGACTATTCTGTTATTGAAAGCCACAATATATTACATAAACTGCATTATTCTGGACACCCCCACCCCACACACACACACAAAAAAAAAAAAAAATCACCACTAATAGTTATTTTATCATTGTGCTTTATAAGTGTTTGCTGGAAATTTTCTAAACATTCAAATACATGATCATAATTAGTTATCGAAAGAATATCCTCATCTTGCAGAATTAATATAGTTAGGAGATGGGCGAGTTTTTCGTCAAATCTGGACCTTACGTCACTTTCCGTGAACGAGAAACACATCGTCTCGTTCACGGAAAGTGACGAAAGGTCCCGAACATTAAACTGGAAATCAGGTACATCAGAGCACAATCGAGCTCAAATTTTGAATGGTTAAAATTGCAATTTTTCAACGAGATATTTGTTATATTCGTTTCAAACCGTTAAAGTATATGTTTGTTAAATTCATCTGAATTATTTAAGACTTTTAGTATGATTTCATTTCTACATGAGAGCTTAAAATGATATTTTGTCGGTCAAAATAATTTTTAATCCATTCAACGGGTCGGCAGTTCTCATTGCGTGCTGCGGCAAGTGTATTGTGGGTAATGAAGTTCCTGCCATACTTCCGTTTAAAGTTGATCGTATGGGCAGGTTGTTGGAGTTGAATTATCACACACACACACACACACAATACCATAAAGTGCTCGCTATAAATTTCAACATTAAGTTGTTATCTTTATAGTCAGAAAATTGCAGTCTTGTTTGCTGTCGGAAAGTAACATTACTTTTAACAAATAGTTTCAGTATAACATTTAATCATAATGGCATTTTGGCTCATGTCTGCTGTTCTGCTCTACTTGGTCTTACAAACAGAGATATATATTATAAAATAACAGGTCAAGCGATGATCGAACATGAATACATTACTCACGATCCTCGCCACAATCATAATTATGACAACGAAAAAACTTAATGATAAGGTCGTTACATTTTTTATTGTTTTTCTTTTTTTGATTTTTGTTTTTAACTTTAACAAAAATGTAAAATTACTATGCTTGAATTTCAGGGTTACACCACTCAACAATGTTGGACTTTGTAATTATCACAGCATATCTACACAGTCTGGATCTCTACGTCAGCTTTCATCGAAACTGAAATGTGAAAATGTTTGTCATCATATCCTATACAATGGCCAGGCTTTACCATATAAACATGCCACGCCATCCAGTTTGAGATGTATGAGAACTTTTGTTAGTAGAAGTAGTCAGAATACATCACATATCCATGTGAGACACAGAGGCCTAGGTCTGCCAGCAAAACAGCTGCTGCAGATAAACACACACAGATGTCAGCCTCCAAAAAGAACTTTTCAAAAAGTCGGGAAAAATAGAGAAACAAGGGGAGGGTTAGGGCAACAAAAGACTGGACCGAAAGGAGGAGGAACTGGGGAGGCAGGGATAACCTTAATGAAGTCATTAGCTTTTGCAGTTGGAGTAAGTGTCTTTAAAAAGGTTATCTTTGCATTTGCAGTTTAAAAAAAAATTCTTACGTTTTGGATCGAGTGAACAAAAAGTTCCTTTCTTAATTTTGTTTGGTTGTTGATCAGGAAATCATCAAAATACCCGTATAATAGGTCTTCCTTTAGTATCTGTTTTAGTGTAATCAAATTGACACAATCAAAAACATCACTGACTGAAAGATAGTAAAATTCAATATTTTATTGGTAAAATTAAGTGAATTGGAATATTGTCCTCTTTGTAGGTTAGTATATGCAGTTTCACTGGCTGTATGATATGGTACTATGAAGATACCAGGAGTCAAACTCAAAGGTTTGAACGTCACCTTCGTGCTAGTGCCACACAGAAGGTTGGCTTCAGACAAGATGTAAGTAAATCAATATACATGTATATAGACAAACACATATGGAATACATAAGTAAATCAATATACATGTATATAGACAAACACATATGGAATACATAAGTAAATCAATATACGTGTATATAGACAAACACATATGGAATACATAAGTAAATCAATATACGTGTATATAGACAAACACATATGGAATACATATGAAGATGATTTTTATCTCTACAGATCAAATATGAGGAGATATGTAAATTTTGACATATTTTGAATGTATTTGTTATTGCTCTTGAAGGGAGAGTATATAATTGCCTATTTGTCCATCAGTCCATCAGTCTGTCGTAGTTTTGTCTAGAGCATAACACAAAAATAGCTCCGCAAACGCGGGCAATACCCCAAAGCCTTATTATAAAGTTGGAAATGTGTGGTTGGGGTGAGTGGAAAGTTATCTCAAGAATGAGATCCCCAGAGATCACCATTTTCACTGAGCATTTTGGCTCTATGGACGTAAATAAGCCTGTAGATTTTTGTTGGCATTTGCATTCCGCTCACTATGTCACAACATCACTGCGAATCTCCATTTTCATTAGAGATGTTGGGCCTACGGACCTACGGAAGTTTCAATTCTTGTTCTCATCCGACATTCTTGAGATAATGAGCGGAATGCAAATTCAAGATGGCGGCCGTAACCGCCATATTGGATATCGGGCAACGACGAAAAACAATAGGGTTGTGTAGGTCCATAGACCCCACATGCCCAGTGAAATTGGTGATGGCAGGTGATGTTGTTCTTGAGATAATGAGTGGAATGCAAATTCAAGATGGTGGCCATAACTATATATTGGATATTGAGCGACGACAAAAAACAACCCTTTCGGGCTGTGGGGTAAAAACTATAAAAGGTGACAACATACAACTTTATAGGTAGATAGATCACAGCAAGGAGAAGTGCAGTGCGGAAGAACCATCACTCTCTTTTGCATAATTTAGGAACTAATGCCCTTTGTTATTTTCCATAGTTATATTTTGTCTGGAGCATGATACTAAAAGTATAAAGGGTATTAACATGAGACCTCCTAGGTAGATAGGTTTCAATGAGTAGGAGGGCTTGCACAAGAATCATAACTCTTTTATTACCCTTTGTTATTTTTCATATTTAAATTTTGTCCCAATCAGTGAGCTTAACTTGTCCCTGGCGGTCCTTGTTAATGTATGAACTCAGTGTTAAGGATTTGGTACAAATGTTGAATTATTATCCAACCAGAACATTTAGAATGATTTGTTGTTGTGTAGATGGAACATATATGGAATCAAATACCACCTGGTCCCAAAGTCGTAGCCGGCATCATTGCTGCTAACTTTGCTGTATATCTGTTGTGGCGGGTACCAGTCTTTGCATCAACATTGCAGAGGTACTTCCTGTTATCAGCTGGTAAGAATTTATTTTATTTAAATTTAATTCTGTATTGTTAATGATCATCGTGGAGGATTTTAATTTTGATATATTCATGGTCATTGAAAATTAAATAAAATGACCAGCTTATCCCTGTGACCTGGCTAAAACCAGGACAACTGCAAAGTAGTCACCCCACAAACTTAAACAATTATGCTCTCATGGAGTGATAATAATTCATTTGTGTCTGTTTTTAATTGAAAGATTAAGTACATGATATGACATGGACCCATCAATGGAGAGGTTCATATCAAAACGACTGAATTGACTATCAAGTTTCAATTAAATTTTGTTTGTCAGCAGTTAGGGTTGAAGGGTCATTTTTCAAATGATACCGCTCATGAAAAACCTTGTTAGATTTAGTTTTTATACACTGCATGAAGGGGCGATTTTACAGTTCATTGATTTTTGTAAGAGTTATGTAATTTTCAGCTTTGTGTCTGTAGCTTGCTCATAGTGGAGCCTTGTGAATGTAACTCCTCCTAAACTAATGATCAGATTTTCACGAAACTTGCTCATTGTCACTACTACAATGGGTGGATGTGCTGGAAGTGGCGATTTCACGTTTCTTTTTTATCTTTATATTTTGTGGTGGTGTATATTGTGTCCACGGCGCTCTTGATATTTTGTGGTGGTGTATATTGTGTCCACGGCGCTCTTGTTATCAAGATCACTGCATAATGACATAACTTTTATATCTAAAAGTTGCAGTCATTAAATGGTCAAAGGTCACTGTTGACCACTCCATGTTTCTAACAGGTCACCATATACACCATGACTAATAAGGGAGTAAGACATATATATATATATATTATACCTTTTGATGAAAATGATGCAGTGTTCCACCACTAGGTTTTGCATATGGCTGTATTTTTTTCACCATATGGTCTAATTTTTTATAGCAACAAAAACACACTGACTTGCAATGTTCCTTCTGCATTTGATATTGGTCAACATAAGACTAATCACGTACCATGGCTGACACTGAATATCAGACTTGGGTCTTGATCTAAACAAAATTAGATGTAATTGTTTGTAAAAAAAATGTAAATACAGTCTAACCTATATTAAACGGTCACTGTTTGGAAATTATGAAAGTGGCCTTTATAGAGAGGTGGCCTCTTAGTTGAGGTTCCTTATTTTCGAACCCGAGTTGCGGCAATTTGCACATTGACATTTGTACCTTTGTTTTATTTATGTTTTTTTCTCATGCATATCAGAATAACAATGATGACCGGTATATGATTTTCTAAGCTCCTGGTTACTGTGAGATCCAAGGGAGAATAGTGTGATTTAACATTGTGAAGAAAACAGCTTCAATGACAATATGATATTTATTACTTTTGTTTTGAAAGACTTTGATATTTTGCCATTTTATCTTGCTGATATTTAAAGTGATGTAATGTTATATTGAAGATGTTGTTTTTCATCCACAGATAACCCTCGTTTATCGATGCTGTGCTCTTCCTTCAGTCACGTGAACTTTGTTCATATTTTCATGAACATGTATGTATTCTGGTCTTTCAAGGATATCGCCTCCAAACTTGGACGCGAGCAGTTCATGGCTGTATACCTTAGTGCTGGTAAGGTTTCACCACCTTCATACATACTGTTTCATAATATATTACTTTTGCAAATCAGAATGTTTGTTACATTAACATTGGTGGCATTGTTTGAGTGTTAGTTATCGCTGTGATCTTTTAGAGAATGGAAAACTGGATGAATCAGGCATGTCCAATTTAGCTATCAGGTACCCTGATTAATCATTGGTTGTTACATGAAGCAAAGATTTGGTGAAATTTTACTACAGATTACATAGGAAAACATTGCAAAACCAGCAACGCTATTTTTATCATATTTGGTTGTAAGCATCCTTAGGGAAAGCACTTCAGTGAGTCAGGGGAGGGCCATCCAAAGGGCAAAATATTTTAAATTCTAGAAATCTTATCCTTAACAATCAGAAATGTCATCCTTGCCAAAACAATTCTTCTAACAAACAGTATACAATTGACTAGAATTTGATACTTTTCTATAAAATCCCACTGAAACCATAAACATTGAAACTACCTTCATGGACAGTTGACAGAGGGAAGGTCATACATTTTAGTGTAAAATACTGCTTCTGTCAAATCTGCGATCAAGTCAGTGATGAAGATTGGGATTCCCCAATGTGCTATATTTAGACATTCTAATTTTATGATATTAGGAGGGTGGACGTACACCATTTTGCCGATACAAAGTGACCCAAAGTGAAGATATTTTGATGCCGACAACAGTTTTAGAAGTTGTTTGAAAGAGTTTACTAAAAAAGAAAAAAAAAACCAGAAATTTGACAACTTGTACAGAACATCCTCGAATGATGACTTGTTATCAAAAATGAATTCAACATACATCCCTTAAATAAAATTAGTACAGTGCTAATGGTTTCATAGTCGTTCCTGCTACCACTACTGCTGTAACACTTGTGTCTTTAGATAGTGAAGTCAAAGCCCATTGGTCTCTTGATATTCATACCGATATTATTATTTTTGTAGCTGTGGTTTCTAGTCTGATGAGTCAAGTAAACATGATAACTAGAGCATTTCCTGCAGGTTCTCTTGGTGCTGTAAGTATTTATAACCTTACCTCATGATGACTTTCTTATTCAGAGAAATTACCCATTTATCCCATAATCCGCCTATTATCTAGTGAATTTGCCCAGGTAATATTTTTTTGCTCTCCCAAAATTTTTTCAGGGGAAGCATATAGTCGCCACTTTGTTTGTTTCTCTGTTTCTTTATTCGTTCATGTCTGGGGCATATGTTTGCCTGCAGATAAGCAAGGATCATGAAACTTGGTGTATACATAGATCATACTAAGGTATAGTGTATCAAATTTAGAGCCCTCATTCTCACAATTATAGAATTTTTGTCCCTTTGTTAATAATATTGAAAGGTGATGTATACATCAGTCATACAAAAACAAGGTGCAGGGTAGCAAAGTCAGGGCCCATAACCCCTCAGTACAGAGTTATTGCCCTTTGTTGAAATTTTGTGTCATGAGAATAACTTTGTTTACATTAAAACTAGGATCATGAAATTTGATGCATACATTGGTCATACATTGGTCATGCTGAATTCAGGGACCACAACTCCTTTATTACAGATTTATTGCCCTTTAATGAAATTTTGTGGTAAATAAAGTTGTTTTCGATGAGCATTCATCAGTTTCACTGATACTGTATACACGGGACATTTTGTGATGTCATAATATGGACAATGTTGTTACCTTATGAAACTAAAATGGTGCAACAGAATGGATGATTCTGTTTGATGTTCTCCACATTTTTACTTTAATTTTCATTAATTAGTTTTCATTTCGTATGAGTCTTTATGAAACTTGTATTTTCTATGTAATCATTCATGTGATAAAAGATAAGCTAGTTTCTGTTTGCTGAGACTCATCACACACTTAAAGCCACCTATAACAAAGTCTCATTGTGACCTATTGTGTTTACCTACATGTGTGTTTCAGTTAAAATTTGCCTTTTGTCCATTGTTTTGAAATTTCAAAAATCCTCTTCTCAGCACCCAGATATAGTAGAATTAAGGGCTTTTTTATATATGGAAACCTCTTAAAGTGCTTACTGCAATTGTACATTTTATGTCCTCAAGGTTTTAAATTTCCCCCTGGGAAGGGATACAGTTTACTCATGTTTATAGAGAGAAAAAACATTTTTTGAACAAAATTTGATTAATATCCGTTGGAGTTAAAATTTGACAATTTGATGGTAACCTTTCATGGCCAAAGGTGAATTTCAAAAGTCTTTATCTAGATCTGGTGCTTTACCTAAATTATGATTTTTATATAGTCTTATTGTTCTCCTTGGGAAGTAGTTCAAATTTACTGTTTATAAATGAAAACCCATTTTTTTGTTTTTAACTTAATTACTTTTTATTCAAACATGTTTAGAATCCTTAACATGGAATGACAGTTAATGTTATGTACAGTTAATATTTATACATGTAAAATATATTTCAAATAAGTTTTCAGAGCACCCAGATATAGTAAATATTAAGAATTTTTAATTTGTTGAAGGCATGTGAAATTAAAAATTCTTTTTTATATATGGAAATATATATAAATATATATAGATATAAATCTTAATTTTCAGTCTGGAGCTCTGATGGCCGTTTTAGGAATGTATTGGCATTTCCTACCAGAAGGCAGACTTAGTGTTCCTTTTGTGTACATATTCTGGCCACACAGCTTCTCTTTGGATACGGTAAGAACGTTGTAACTTCTAAAACATACTTAGTAGACCCACACTTAAAGGACCTAAAACATACTGCATAGACCTACACTCAAAGGACCTAAAACATACTGCGTAGACCTACACTCAAAGGACCTAAAACATACTAAGTAGACCTACACATACTTAGTAAAGGACCTAAAACATACTAAGTAACCTACATACTCAAAGTACTGAGTAGACCTACACTCGTAAGTACCTACCTACACTCAAAGGACATACTAAGTAGACCTACACTCCAAGGACCTAAAACATACTAAGTAGACCTACACTCAAAGGACCTAAAACATACTGCGTAGACCTACACTCAAAGGACCTAAAACATACTGCGTAGACCTACACTCAAAGGACCTAAAACATACTAAGTAGACCTACACTCAAAGGACCTAAAACATACTGAGTAGACCTACACTCAAAGGACCTAAAACATACTAAGTAGACCTACACTCAAAGGACCTAAAACATACTAAGTAGACCTACACTCAAAGGACCTAAAACATACTGAGTAGACCTACACTCAAACTGGAGACCTACAAACATACTACGGTAGTAGACCTACACATACTCAAAGGGACCTAAAACATACTAAGTAGACCTACACTCAAAGGACCTAAAACATACTAAGTAGACCTACACTCAAAGGACCTAAAACATACTGAGTAGACCTACACTCAAAGTACTGAGTAGACCTACACTCGAAGTACTGAGTAGACCTACACTCAAAGGACCTAAAACATACTAAGTAGACCTACACTCAAAGGACCTAAAACATACTAAGTAGACCTACACTCCAAGGACCTAAAACATACTGAGTAGACCTACACTCGAAGTACTGAGTAGACCTACACTCAAAGGACCTAAAACATACTACGGTAAGTAGACCTACACTCTAAGGACCTAAAACATACTACGGTAAGTAGACCTACACTCAAAGGACCTAAAACATACTAAGTAGACCTACACTCAAAGTACTGAGTAGACCTACACTCAAAGGACATCCTATAGCTAGATAGACAATAGTTTGAAACATACCCCAACCATACTCCATGGACATGTAGATGTGTAATATTGAGAGACAACATATAAAGTGTATTTGATGAAAAAATTGAAATGAAATTTAATGGTTATCACTGATAATATTCCATGGATATTATAGATATGCAATATTTGGAGACAACGCTGAAAATAAACTTCATGAATATGGCAATTTGATAGTTTGTACTGGTTTTTGTCACTTATGTTGACAAAAGAAAAACACCAAAACTTTAATCACTATTCTTTACTATGCAAATATCACTAAACAATTACATGTAAGAATTCAGGTGTGATCATAAGATTTTAAAAAATTTACATATTTAATAAGAAGATATATATACGTTAATACAATGAATGCATGATTTATACAAATGCAGCGTATTACTGTTAAAATTTGCATTGTACATTATTGATAATTAAACAACATCCACAAATTCAAAAAGGAAGGAATCTACCTCTTCACAAATGAAGAGGGACTTTGGATGACTACCTGTACGTTAATCAGACGATACTACTGAACACTGCTACAAATGATTAAATAAGTAATAATCTAAACGAATGTTCAAGACTCGAATATTTCTCAGAAAATCCAAATCACGTAATATGATGCAAAGCATCTTAGGTGAAGACTTTAAGGATTGTGATATTTAACTGTAAACACTGACTGTTGATACAGTGTGAATAATCCCCTTTACTGATTCTGAATGAATTGATTCTCTGACAATGGGTGAGTGAAAATTAACCAAGTGAATACAGCTGCGGTAAAAATGATACAATTTGTTTTATTATGGTAGTTATATTTCGTGGAATTCTTTACCTACGAAGTCCTTTGTCCTTTAAATGATAAACAGTGTAATAGTGATAGTGCTTTTAATACTAGTTGATTTTGTGAATATTATTCATCCACAAAATTTTATGAAAAACCGTGAAATTTGATCATCACGAAATTATATGATTTTACAACTGATTTGCATATTACTCACTACTGTATTAACCCTAAAATAGGTCCCCTTTTCTTGTGTAAAAAATTATTATTAAATTTGGGGTGGGCTTATTTATGAAGCTTACTAATTTTAGATTGATGATTGTGTGGGTAAGGTCTTTTTCACAGATAAATACAGTACGATGTATAAGGAAGTCAGATTTAAGTGTGGGATGATATGTTTCTCTTATAAAATATTTAACATTGAAAGACGAATTAGTATGGTATTCTTCAAACTTTTATAATAAGAAAATGAAATATATGTAGGTTTTGTTTCCCTCTTTATACTTGTAATTTTTTGATAATGCCATGCCACAGATGACTGATATTCGACTGTTTGGTTGACAGGGTGTGAAGTTCCTCCTCGCCATGGATACACTGGGGCTGATCCTGGGCTGGCAGAGGCTTGATCACGCAGCTCATCTTGGTGGTTTACTGTTTGGATAGTGAGTAACTTTACTTTATTTTCTTGTCTCGTGTACAGATTTGTGTCAGCTATGCAATTTTTAACCTTTCAAAGTCCTAATGAAAAACAAAATGTCTGTTTGTGTATCAGTATAACAGCACACGTGGAATTTCTCATCGAGTCTTCTTTCGTAATTGTTGTAAATTAAATAAAGTTTAAGTAATTAATCTAATTTAATCAAATGTGGAATTCATAATTGATAGTTGAAATTTCAAACAAATAAATAAAACTGATAATTTAGAGAATCATATGTGAACAAATTTGGTATAATACGAGAGATCATTATTTATTACAATGTCTCCACTTGATCTCAAAGTCATCACTTACAGTAGACTAGTCTAATATTCAACAACTCTAGATAAAGAGATCTCTATGGCCAAGTGTTATGTTTCATAACATACTCCCCCTCCAGGAAATAACCCGTCCTTGATTTTACAGCTGTTCCAGCGATGTTTGTGAAAATAATGATAAATGTTAATCTTAAGTACCCACATGGCGGTCATTGTAACAAAGGTCATTATTTATTTCAATGCCCCTACTTGGTTTTAATCCATAGACCTCTGGTTTTTGAGTCTATCGCTCAACAAGAGGAGACCTCTCTAACCAAGTGGTGCATCGCAGCACGGTTTACCATGGTTACCACTCAAATGACTTATATGTATGTGTGTTATATACAAGTAGAGTTTTACCTTACTATACAAAGGGGAATGTCACTGCTTTTAAAATGTTAATGTGTGTGTTTTATGATAAAAAATTAACTTTTTTTCAGAATTATTAAAATCTCCTACCGATAACCTTATAGTAATGAAGATTTCTTATATATTTCAGCTGGTATGCCAAGTATGGACGTGAGTTGATCTGGAGTCAAAGATATAAGGTCATAAGACAATGGCGAAAATTTAGAGAATAGAATTTATGAACATCAAAACTGTGATTAACAAAACATTATTACATGAGTGTGTAAAGAACATCGTCGTCCTGGTTATGATGTTCATTCACTAAATTTGATAGAGTGCATGCATGGAACGTCGGATGTTTAACTCATGGATGAAAAAAGTAATGAGAAGAAAAAATTAACTTGTTTTTATAGTCTTCCTGTTTCTTCAGTGTCAAAAAGATTCAAGTTAATGCAGCATTGCTAAAATACCTCGTATCATGTTTCATTTCTCTAGTCACTACAAGTCTGGTATAGTGAACAATTTGTGAGGTACTCCCTTCCTTCTGTCTAGTATACTAGACAATATATGAGGTTCTCACTTCCCCGATGCCTAGTATACTAGACAATATGTGGGGTACTCCCTTCCTCTGTGTCTAATATACTAGACAATATGTGGGGTACTCCCTTCCTCCGTGTCTAGTATACTAGACAATATGTGGGGTACTCCCTTCCTCTGTGTCTAGTATACTAGACAATATGTGGGGTACTCCCTTCCTCTGTGTCTAGTATACTAGACAATATGTGAGGTACTCCCTTCCTCTGTGTCTAGTATACTAGACAATATATGAGGTATACTAGACAATATGTGAGGTTCTCCCTTCCTCTGTGTCTAGTATACTAGACAATATGTGGGGTACTCCCTCCCTCTGTGTCTAGTATACTAGACAATATGTGGGATACTCCCTCCCTCTTTGTCTAGTATACTAGACAATATGTGGGGTACTCCCTTCCTCTGTGTCTAGTATACTAGACAATATGTGAGGTTCTCCCTTCCTCTGTGTCTAGTATACTAGACAATATGTGGGGTACTCCCTTCCTCTGTGTCTAGTATACTAGACAATATGTGAGGTTCTCCCTTCCTCTGTGTCTAGTATACTAGACAATATGTGGGGTACTCCCTTCCTCCGTGTCTAGTATACTAGACAATATGTGGGGTACTCCCTTCCTCCGTGTCTAGTATATTAGACAAAATGTGGGGTACTCCCTTCCTCCGTGTCTAGTATACTAGACAATATGTGGGGAACTCCCTTCCTCTTTGTCTAGTATACTATACAATATGTGAGGTACTCCCTTCCTCTGTGTCTAGTATACTAGACAATATGTGGGGTACTCCCTTCCTCCGTGTCTAGTATACTAGACAATATGTGGGGTACTCCCTTCCTCCGTGTCTAGTATACTAGACAATATGTGGGGTACTCCCTTCCTCCGTGTCTAGTATACTAGACAATATGTGAGGTTCTCCCTTCCTCTGTGTCTAGTATACTAGACAATATGTGGGGTACTCCCTTCCTCCGTGTCTAGTATACTAGACAATATGTGGGGTACTCCCTTCCTCCGTGTCTAGTATACTAGACAATATGTGAGGTACTCCCTTCCTCCGTGTCTAGTATACAAGACAATATATGGGGAACTCCCTTCCTCCGTGTCTAGTATACTAGACAATATGTGAGGTACTAGTATACAAGACAATATATGGGGAACTCCCTTCCTCCGTGTCTAGTATACTAGACAATATGTGAGGTACTCCCTTCCTCTGTGTCTAGTATACAAGACAATATATGAGGTACTCCCTTCCCCGATGTCTAGTATACTAGAAAATATGGTCCTCCCTTATGCATTTAGTGAGGTAGACACCAGGTACTACATGGAAACCCTTCCTCAAAATCTTGGTTTCCGTATACTTATCACCAGATCTATATTTTTGAAAAAGTTTTTTTGTATTTTGTTTCGAATTCTTCCAGCTTTTCTCATCTTCTAAGAACCACGCCATGTAAATGTTTTATTTTGTCATGTCTGAAGTCCCCTATATATGTATAAATGAAGAAACTTTAAAATGATTTTTTTTATTTTATTACTGTTGTTACTGTATAATCACTCATGTTCGCAGGGGATTTAATTTCACTTTATTCACGATAATTAAAAACAGTTTGAACTCAAATTCCCAGCAAGCATTTTTTAATGAAACAAAATCTTTTAGAAAGTCATTTTGATCTTTAAGAGTTACTGCCCTTCGTTTCACTCTGTCGGATGGTATAGCTATAAGCTTGACAGCCACTGGGATACCAAGAATTGTGTATGTGGAAACCAATTTGTAAACACACATAACATTTATTTCTATGAAGTATATAGTATACGGCGAAATAAAACGTCTATATGGTACTTTATTACTGACTGACCATTTGTGAACAGGTTAGATAAATGTGACACTTGAACTTGTAATACATCTGAAACATAAGTAAACAATGTTGTAATTTTTTGCCTTGTCAAACTCAACATGACAAATTTGGTAATATGATAACACTAGTATGGTTTCCTGAACAGCACCTATTTCAAACAGTTCATTCAATTTTATTCAGCTCAAATTTAAATTTATTTCAAATTGGTCCTGACAAAGAACAGTGTCTTGTTATTTTTTGAGTCAGTGGAGAATCCAATATGGCCACCACCTTGAAAAAATTGCTTTCTTCTAAAATTCCATAAGTACTGAAAAATGGTACGGCTGTTAAGGAAAGAAAGCGGACAAAGTGTTGTGTTAAATCGACTTCCTCCATAGTCTGTGATAGCCAATGCATCCATTTTGTAACATGATCGTACAATTATAGTTTTCATGAACAACACTTGTTATATAACAACTTCTACTCAGGTTCCACCATTGAGATTCATCTGAAATTATCCGGAGACGATCGTCACAAAGTGTTGCTATTTTCTGGTTGGCTCAAAATCTGATATAGCCATGATTGCTGCCATCTTAAAAATAAAAAATATATTAGATGTAACTAGGTCCACTGGTGCCATTGAGCTGAAATTTAGGAATGTTGACAAGCTGAAGAGTGTGACTTTGTTTTAATTTGCCTTTACTGCGAAAATGCTCTAAGCTGTTTAAAATTATTTAATAACTCCACGAAAGACGGCTACTGCTGTTATGTCATAAAATTATTTAATAACTCCACGAAAGACGGCTACTGCTGTTATGTCATATGTAGGTCTTTATGCGATGGTCAGATGACGATTCAGGCCTATGGACCTCTTGTTGTAGATCTTTGTTTTTCGATCAAATGTATTGAGGCTACGCTTGATCAAAAGTTGTTGCTCAAGAAAATGCTAACGTGACAACAGGATCATAATTCAAATTCGAATTCCATGAAACGTGTGCAAAATATGAATAGAGGAAAGATTCACATAGAGACTCCTGAAAAATTACAAGGAGAATAAAACAAGGTTTTCCAGAAGAGTAAGCGTATCATGTTTCTGGAACGACATCCGCCACGAATTGTCAATTCAAGTAAGCAATGTCACATTCTCAATTGGGAACAAGTAGGTTACGGAGCTAGCAAGTATATTTAAAAGCATCAAACATGTTCAGCTTCATATTGCACATTTCCCAATGAGATCACTAAATATGACGTTGACAATTGATAGCGTTTCTTGCGCTGCAATTGGTACAACTGTGATTTCCCATTCTTTGAAACCAGAACTTTTCGCCGATCTGAGAAAAACGTGATTCAGAAACACAACGTTCGAGATAGTTGGCGTTCACATCCCGTACCGGAAGTCCTTTCCCAGCATTAGTTTTCCAGCTTGTCCGATAGTGATTGAATTTTCACCCACCGAATATCACACTTGTTAATAATTTTATGAGATTGTAGAAAAGATGAAAAGTGAGTGTCACCTTTCTGTACAAGTTTAGAAAGTGATAGAGTATAGTCATTTAACTAATTTGCGTCATACAACTGTAAGGGTGACGGTAAGGACCGTCCTCGATACTGTAGGGGTTACATCACTTTCGCTCTCTGCTCCCGTGGAACATGTCATAGCAAAATCGAAGGTTCAATGTGCGACACTTTGTAGACAAGACGAGAAGACTAGCTTGATCATTTGATGTACATCAAACGTTTTGTTGAACTGGCATTAAAGTTGGGTATCGCTCTTTTGTAATCTTCAAAAGAAGCGTATCCGCCTGTGATTGTTTCTCCTTAAACCAATCAAATTACTTCGCTCGTGAATTTTTGCAATGACATATTCAAGGAGTGCAGAGAGCGAAAGTGAAGGACGATGGATAAGGACCTAAATTTTGAAACCTAGGAGGCGACTGATGAAAATCCGAATTGACCGAAAGAAATGTGAGATGTAGTGTAGTTGATTCGCAATTCACATTTATCTGGTAATATCTAAAGAATTTCAAGTGCAGTGTATATGCTGAACCGCTTCACTTTAAAAATTTGACTTACAGGTTAAGGCGAACTTCGGCGACTATAAGCCTCTAACAGCAGTCTCGTTTGTCAATGCACTCATACTGATAACTTGTTAGTACATGTGTACTGATGGACGAGAGTGATACCTATTGTCTACCACTTGCAATCTCGAAGACAAGATAAAAGTACACAAGTGAAAAAATGTCCGCTTTCAACAATGTTCAGTAGATCATAGATATACACTTGACAAGGTTATCACAGATTAACAGAAGTGTCCTAGGCATTTGTTTCTACCCACCCTCTCAACCATATTATATAGAGAAAACATGGCCACTGTCTTAAAATGCAAGCCGCATCTTGGCGAGGGTGAAGAAAGACAAAAGCGGCGAACCTCGTGCGAGCCACTTTTGTCTTTCTGTCACGAGCCAAAATGCTTATATTTCAAGACATGTACCATATATTCTATTTATCCTGCAACATTGATTGAAAATGAGAATATCAATACTTCTACAGTTTTGTTGTTCAGCCTTTGTTTACATGACGTTGACGTTAAGCAGAATTTGCCTGATTACGTACCTTGAAATAATTGCTTCTCACATAAATATAGTTCCAAAATTCAATGGTTATGGCAGGTATTTAATGAATTTTATAAATAAACTTGTTCATTTCAACGTATAAAATCGTTTATTTCATCAGTTATTTATATTGTAAACGTAATTTAGAAGTAAATTCAGAAAGTAATTATGTCGAGTTTACACGTGTGCTCTTTTCCTTTCACTGCCGAATACAGCAAAACTATATGTGGCAGGTGTATTCCGACAATGCAGTCCAGTTGCAGGATAAATTATGTATAGTACCTGTGAAATATTTAAATAAAAGAAATTTTTGATATATAAATATGCCATTTCTCACGTATTGAAGTAAAGCGGACACGAGGAATGACGCATGCAATTTGAATGTAAAAAAAACTATCGAAGTTATGTAGATAAGTATTGTAGGGCGATAACATTTGAGAGCCACCCATTCTGAGCCGCGGGCTCAAAAATTCATCTCTGAAAAACCATTAAAACAATGAGATATTTACATAATAGTGGTACATCAAAACAATACAACATTACCAGCCCATACTTACCTCCCAGCGACACAATAACGTGACAAGATAGTAGAAATGTTTAGTGAATAGTTCATGTAGTGGCCTGGATATTGCGGTTTGGATGAGGACATGGTTGACTCCGCGGGCCAACAGGCGCGTCTTTCTGTTGACACTGGCTCATCACATCAACACGCTAATGTTCAAATCACTATGTGATTAGATTCAAACATTATTTCGTAATGTATAAGGTGTGCCATATATGGTATTGTATGATTAACTTGACCACAACTTTCGAAAAGATCTGATCGTGAATTGTATTCCAGAGAATCGCTGAATGAAAGAATGGATTAAAAAACATTTTTCGGCGACATCGTGGATTGTTCATGTGTGGCTAACTCAGATTTGCTCCGATACGCTTGTAATGAAGAGCACTCGCTGCTCTTTTAAAATACTTGTCCAATATTTTGAAGTATGCTGTCGTGACATAAAAAGACGAAATTTACAGTGAAAGAATATAGATATTTATTCATATTCACGATTAATAATTTGTTCATTATCTTAAGTCCGAATTGATATACATCAAAACAGTTGCCGTGCCTAGTTAAATATTTCCTTTTGCAAAATCACCTTTACAATGAAGACGAAGGAGGATATCTGGATGGAATCTATGTTCGGAAACACTCTGAACTCTAGGATGGCTACATTCCAACCAGACTTCGTAAGTACCCGTATATGTTTTGTGCGGTATGTGTTTTGGAATATCAAATTTAAGACAAATACCTTTTCTTTTTTTTAAACGATTTTAAACATAGACAGTAACGAAATCAAGACCGCTTGTACAATCATGTAAATAATTTTGCCGAAAGCCAGCACCATTTAAATATATACTTGAAATAAACCGGATTTTTTAGCTTCGGGCCATAAAATTGAAATACCGTCATCTGTAAACAACAAAAACATCAGCGTTTCAATTATTCACGTGAGACTGTTTAATCACGTGTATGTTTCTGTGTCAGTTTTGGAATTCAGATTGTTATAGCCACCGAAAATCTTCATCACCGGAATTTCATTAAGCAGATTGTTGTATCCAATTGATGTGAATTTTCTCCCCATCATTTCACCCAATGTTTTTCTCCATTGAAACACGCAAATAAAAGTTTAAACACAATAAAACCTCCTTGCTAAAACGCTGCTCTTTTTTTTTTTTTTTTTTGTCTTTTTTAAACACGATATTTATCACCGTGTTATTGAATAAGAACGTTATCCATGAAACGGAGTTTCCGAATTTATTTTTTTCTTCAAACACCATCGGTCCGAATGAAGTTCATTTTTTCATGTCCGTATGATCCGTAGGGTCAATTCAAACGAAACGTGGTCAAGAGTATGAAAAGTTAAAGCGTCACCCAAGTGCAACATCCATGATCATTACATGGAGACATCACTGAAAAATGTGCTTAACAGGATTGTAATGTCAATGAGCAGCTGAAATAAAACTGCAAAGTTTGTGGTCTGTGGATCAACGATACAGCCTACACGGTCGAGTCAAAATACTGAAAATACAAAATGCCAATTCATTTGACACGTGTCAACGTTTTGTAAAGGCATGTGCATATGAAAATTTTAGGAGATGATGCGAAAAGTTTGGTCCCCAAGTTTTAAGGTCAATGGGTTTAAGGTCAAAGGTCATCACTTAGAAGAAGTCGAACTGCCAAATTTCTTCAAATCTTCAACTTTTTTTATATTGACATTACATAAAAGTTGCAGGGAATGATGTGAAGATTATTGTGAACAAAGTTTTAAGGCCGCAGACTTAAAGATAAGCGAGACTGAAAAGTTGTGAGAGTGCTCATCTCCTTTTCTCCTTTTTGTTTAGACATATGCATCTTTAATATTTTAATGCCCACAAAGGAGATTCAGTTAATGTCACTAAGTACATGGGTACTTGTATCTTAAGCTATTTCCGTATATATGTATTGCTAAGTACATAGTAAGTGATAATATTACTATGACCGATAGACTTTTGCAGGCATACAGGCTTTAAGCTATGTCATTTATATCAGCCATAAATGCTTCATTGTTTATATTTACATTCCTTATACCGTCTGATGCGGGTGATTATTAGATTTAAACTAAAATTAATTATTTGTCATCGATTGTGCATTCCGTCAAATTGAATAGCGATTTTGATGATGAGGTACCGTTTCCATGCCAACAATATTGGTGTTTGAGTGGACACGTGATAGATGACATTCATGGTGTCGTAAACAACAATTCTTTCAGATTACTTTGTATCGATGAGTTGCCATACATATGTAAATATTGAGCAATAAAATTCAAGCCGGTTGAGAAGATTGGTGTAACAGTTTTAAAATCACAGAACAAAGAGAGATAGTTTCAGGTCATATTGGATGTTGTTTTAGGATCGTCCGAATGACAATTAAACGGGTATAAACCCATTTAAACTAACAGAGAGATATACAAAAATACATGTTGTAAGGAAGTCGCTGAGAGTCGGTGATATCGACTTAAAAAATGATTAAATGCATTGACAGTTTGCCTAGGGACACCAACATTTCTGATGCACGTAAACTATGGCGGGTCAACTTCATCTATAATTCTATCTCCGCGTTTTCTTTTAAATAAGACAAAAGAAATAAAAAGAGTTTAAAACAAAACAACAAAACAAATTTTCCAGCTCACTAGTACGTAACCCGTTATTACTTTGTTCACGAAAAGGAACCTGGTTTGATATCGGAGTCGATATCCCCAGGTTGTCTGTTCCACCAGAAGTAACTCTCGTTAGTCACGTTACTATACACATAGTGCTTGTTATCGTGAACATTTTACCTTCCGGGAAAAAAGAAAACAAGTTTACACATATATGAATTGCCTGAGTATACTTTTTTAATGATATTCATAAAACAACGTCGCTAAATTTTATAAATAACTCCTGGTGGTATTTCATGTCTGTCACAATGCAGAAAGTAGTTTGGGAATGTCCTGTTGGATATGGATTTTAAATAACTCGCATTGGAATTAATACATTAAAAATTCTAACGGTAAATCAATAGTAATATCATGCTGGTGATGTTGTCCGAAAGGGGAATAGATTAAACGTCAAAAACTTGTATATGATAGTTGAAAAGCCTACTGTCGCTGTTAATACCATCAACATATCTAGGCAACTACGTCGAGAGAAAAAAATTAATTCAGAATCGTTCTTAAGAATCAGGAAAACTTTTCAATAAATTTATTATCCTATTTTTAAGGACAACATCTATGTATCTAGTGTAAAATCTCATAAATAGTTAGGAGTACGGTTGCCAGATGACGGTACATGGAATAACCATTTTGATTATATATCGAAAAAAAAGTGTCACCAAGTCTAGCTGTATCAAGAAATTAAAAAAAAAGTTCTTTTGATAGGAATTCTCTTCAAATAATATATTTTACATTTATGACACATATTATACTGAAAATTTTCTAATATTGTCTGGGATAATTTACCAAATTACGTATATCAAAATCTAGAAAAGGGTCCAGATAGAAGTAGTGAGAACACTCACAGGTGCTACATAATTGTCAGGTGTAAGTTTATTGTATAAAGAAGTGCACTGATGACGTTTTCAGTGTGCGTTTACGTTTTCTATGAATTATGTATAATCGTTACAAAAGCAAAAGCTCATCCTGGATGTAATTATCTGTTAGTAGCTGATCACGTGTAATTAAATGAAATCTAAAAAAAAGTTCGTTTTAACATTTTAATACGATTCAATAATAATTTTTCAAAAAATGTCGATAGAAAAAGAAAAGGTAATACATACATCTACTGTTCTTTTCACTCGCAAATTAAAAACTAACCTTTCTAGTCATTGTGTATTACTTTTTATGATATGTAGTCTTTGATCAAGCGAAGACAGGAAATATGGCGTAAAATCTAATTTGCATATTCAAATAACTCATTTAAATATGTTGTACAATTTGGACATAGTGACGTTTTAAATGTCCCCTTTTGTGACAGACTCTCGCCCACCGTCCTCCCTTAAGTATTTTTCTTATATTGGTCTCATGAAATCGAACATGTGGGTGTAGCGTCATTAGCATACACGGTGCTGATTCACTTAAATTCAATGCAACCTTTAAAAGCAACCATCGAAAGGTATTCACATTTAAAATAACCAGCTACGAAGCAATGTTTTCGAAAAAAATTAAAAGGAAAAACAAAGCTGAAATATAGGCAGATTTTGAAGCTAATGGGTTCTGGTGTAGTGAATCTGTTTTACATACGTTCAATATACGTTACCTTTCTCATGATACACAATGATATCATCTAAACATAGTTAAAAACAATTAATTGAACGAGTGTGGAAACCGAATTCGATTGTCACAATTTACAAAATTAAATACCCGACATTACTTTGCTGTCTGATTCCGTTAGTATTCTTAAAGTGGCATATTTTGAAATGAATGGTTTGAAACACCGCGCGTAAGATTTTTTCCTGTTGTATATATATAGAATACAAAAGCAGGATTTCAACACGTCTTCTAAACGAAGCCAAGTGTGATTTTCCTGGCCAGCCTGGGTTTTCACATGAACAAAGCTCCCAAAGGTAGTGTTCTCTTTGTCCCTATATCCTAATCGCCGTTACAAAGTCGAACGTTACGGTCTGCTGAATTTCGATACACTGTTGAGGTTTTTGTGTAGTTTGTAAAGCTTTGTTTTAGTCTGTGGTATTTATCAATTTATTTACGTTCTTTTCTGTGCATGATGTTAATCTATATGCGTGATTCCAACAAGCTTTTTTAATCCGTTTATTGAATTTTTACTTAGTTAGCTTAAATTGCATCCGGTCGATATGTGGTATGGTCTAGGGACACTAAGTATGGGTGTCATTCACATTAGTTTATGAAGACATATTTAATATAACTTCAAAAAATTGATGACATCACGACATCCTAATACTGATAACATTCTGTTTTTGTATTTGTGTACATCAGAAAAAAAGAATATTTCCATAATACCGAACAATGTAACCCACGCCCCCTAGCCCCCCTCCCCCCCTCCCCCCACACACACACATATGCACACAGCACCATCACCCACCATCACCCACCAACATCCACCCACACACACATACACACACACACGCACAAACACACACATAGTATACATTACACAAGTGTGATCTCATTGTGTAAGATGACGTTTTCAGTGTGCGTTTACGTTTTCCATGAATTATGTATAATCGTTACAAAAGTAAAAGCTCATCCTGGATGTAATTATCTGTTAGTAGCTGGTCACGTGTTAAATAAATGAAATCTAAAAAAAGTTGATTTTAACATTTTAATACGATTCAATAATAATTTTTTTTAAATGTTGATAGAAAAAGAAAAGGTAATACATACATCTACTGTTCTTTTCACTCGCAAATTAAAAACTAACCTTTCTAGTCATTTTTTTATAATATGTAGTCTTTGATCAAGCGAAGACAGGAAATGTGGCGTAAAATCTAATTTGCATATTCAAATAACTCATTTAAATATGTTGTACAATTTGGACATAGTGACGTTTTAAATGTCCCCTTTTGTGACAGACTCTCGCCCACCGTCCTCCCTTAAGTATTTTTCTTATATTGGTCTCATGAAATCGAACATGTGGGTGTAGCGTCATTAGCATACACGGTGCTGATTCACTTAAAATTCAATGCAACCTTTAAAAGCAACCTATCGAAAGGTATTCACATTTAAAATAACCAGCTACGAAGCAATGTTTTCGAAAAAAATTAAAAGGAAAAACAAAGCTGAAATATAGGCAGATTTTGAAGCTAATGGGTTCTGGTGTAGTGAATCTGTTTTACATACGTTCAATATACGTTACCTTTCTCATGATACAAAACGATATCATCTAAACATTGTTAAAAACAATTAACTGAACGAGTGTGGAAACCGAATTCGATTGTCACAATTTACAAAATTAAATACCCGACATTACTTTGCTGTCTGATTCCGTTAGTATTCTTAAAGTGGCATATTTTGAAATGAATGGTTTGAAACACCGCGCGTAAGATTTTTTCCTGTTGTATATATACAGAATACAAAAGCAGGATTTCAACACGTCTTCTACGCGAAGCCAAGTGTGATTTTCCTGGCCAGCCTGGGTTGTCACATGAACTTACTTAGTTAGCGTAAATTGCATCCGGTCGATATATGGTATGATCTAGGGACACTAAGTATGGGTGTCATTCACATTAGTTTATAAAGACCGGATGCAATTTACGCTAACTAAGTAAAAATTCAATAAACGGATTAAAAAAGCTTGTTGGAATCACGCATATAGATTAACATCATGCACAGAAAAGAACGTAAATAAATTGATAAATACCACAGACTAAAACAAAGCTTTACAAACTACACAAAAACCTCAACAGTGTATCGAAATTCAGCAGACCGTAACGTTCGACTTTGTAACGGCGATTAGGATATAGGGACAAAGAGAACACTACCTTTGGGAGCTTTGTTCATGTGACAACCCAGGCTGGCCAGGAAAATCACACTTGGCTTCGTTTAGAAGACGTGTTGAAATCCTGCTTTTGTATTCTATATATATACAACAGGAAAAAATCTTACGCGCGGTGTTTCAAACCATTCATTTCAAAATATGCCACTTTAAGAATACTAACGGAATCAGACAGCAAAGTAATGTCGGGTATTTAATTTTGTAAATTGTGACAATCGAATTCGGTTTCCACACTCGTTCAATTAATTGTTTTTAACAATGTTTAGATGATATCGTTTTGTATCATGAGAAAGGTAACGTATATTGAACGTATGTAAAACAGATTCACTACACCAGAACCCATTAGCTTCAAAATCTGCCTATATTTCAGCTTTGTTTTTCCTTTTAATTTTTTTTTCGAAAACATTGCTTCGTAGCTGGTTATTTTAAATGTGAATACCTTTCGATGGTTGCTTTTAAATGTTGCATTGAATTTTAAGTGAATCAGCACCGTGTATGCTAATGACGCTACACCCACATGTTCGATTTCATGAGACCAATATAAGAAAAATACTTAAGGGAGGACGGTGGGCGAGAGTCTGTCACAAAAGGGGACATTTAAAACGTCACTATGTCCAAATTGTACAACATATTTAAATGAGTTATTTGAATATGCAAATTAGATTTTACGCCATGTTTCCTGTCTTCGCTTAATCAAAGACTTCATATCATAAAAAAGTAATACACAATGACTAGAAAGGTTAGTTTTTAATTTGCGAGTGAAAAGGACAGTAGATGTATGTGTTACCTTTTCTTTTTCTATCAACATTTTTTTTTTAATTATTATTGAATCGTATTAAAATGTTAAAATGAACTTTTTTTTAAATTTCATTTAATTACACGTGACCAGCTACTAACAGATAATTACATCCAGGATGAGCTTTTGCTTTTGTAACGATTATACAAAATTCGTGGGAAATGTAAACGCACACTGAAAGCGTCAGCTTACACTGTAATACAGGTTATCTAAAGGAAATAAAAACAATGAATACAAACTTCGCTTCCCCAGTAAGAGATCACACTTGTGTAATGTATACTGTTTGTATGTGTGTGTGTGTGTGTGTGTTTGTGTGTGGGTGTGTGTTTGTGTGTGTGTTTGTGTGTATGTGTGTGAGGGTGTGTGTGTGTGTGTGTTTGTGTTGAATATATTGTTCACACTACGAAGTTGTATAATAAATCTGTAGACAGGTGTTTACAAGAGACCGTCGTGTATTATTTACATAAACAAGATCACATTGAGATTGGGGAGGCGACTCACATATGTAGATTACAAATTATTGAAATGATGGTCCCCCCGGACTTGAGCTTTGCTTAAGACCGAAATTGCTTAAAGATGTTGTCCTTTCAAGTTCAAACACCGGTGTTGTATATTTGTGTAAGTAGATTGTTATATGAGATATTGAATGACAATGATTGTTTTTAGTCTACCATCATCAGATGACAGACGGTTCAAATCGCCTTGAACCTGGCGTCCGCCGTCCGTCTGCCGTCCAACCTCAGCCGGCAAATAATATTGTTATCGCTTAATCATTAAGAAGTACTTTTTAGACATTTCAAAAAAAAAAAAAATTCGTATGGAGATTTCTTTTGGTTATTAGTTGTGCTCTCTCAATTTTCAGGCTTTTTTGTATTTTGTGTATAAAAGCTTTTTATCGTCAATTATAAGGGCAGTATTAGATGGATATTTCTCAAATCACATAAGAAATTTAACGTTTGTCCATTGGCCTCATTAGTATGACCGTATTTCATGCGTACTGCGCATGTCTCTGTGTGGAGTTGCCGCCATCTTGGAATAAAGCGATAAAATGCGCTCTTATCTGATCTTAGTTCAGTCATTTGACTAGTTTTGTTAAACAATTAGGTCTTCCGAACATACCGAAAAGGTTTCCGAATGTCCATTCTAACTTTCGAGACTGACTAAAATAAACATTACTTATGTAGGTCCCCCTTGGTCCGCAGTTGTGCATTGTCCACTTCAGAAATGATCGGAGGTAAAACGTTGGACACGGAAACGTCGTATTTGAACAGGGAATCTTTTTTATCGTTACCATCTATCATTATCTATATCAATAAATGATTCCACTATGAACAGCTACCATGGCAAGCTAGTTAGACTTGTAAATAAACAACAAAGGCTCAATATGAATTGAAATTGGCCGTTCTTATTAACGACGTATATATATAAATGCACATATGTAAACTCTCATGAATGTACATCATATACCAAATGTTCCTGTTAACAATGTTATGAAAAAACATTAAACAAGTCTAAGATGGGGGTCAGAAAACGCCACAGATATTTATATCTGACACTACTTATCATCTGTATGTGTCCTTCAACAATCTGCATATCTCTCTTAACTTATTCTTTTTTCTCTAATTTACACACACAGACTACCTTTCCCTCCGGGTACTATAGTACTCATCCCGGGTCGGTGATTTACGGGGTACGCAGTCTTAAATTTCTCAACTACAAGGACGTACGCCGTGACAGACGGAGGGCTATAACGTTAATCCTATTACTGGGCGCGTTCTTCGTGTCCTTCAGTGTGGCCATCTTAGTCTTCTTTGTCGTCATGAATGGTGAGTTGGAGCCACATTAATAAATAAATAATAGATACAGTACAATGTACTCTCTCCTGTCTGATCTTTCTTTCTGTGTTTTATTTCCCACTCTTGGTGTTCCTCTTTCTCTCCTGTCTGATCTTTCTTTCTGTGCTTTATTTCCCACTCTTGGTGTCCCTCTTTCTCTCCTGTCTACTCTTTCTTTCTGTGCTTTATTTCCCACCCTTGGTGTCCCTCTTTCTCTCCTGTCTACTCTTTCTTTCTGTGCTTTATTTCCCACTCTTGGTGTCCCTCTTTCTCTCCTGTCTACTCTTTCTTTCTGTGCTTCATTTCCCACTCTTGATGTCCCTCTTTCTCTCCTGTCTACTCTTTCTTTCTGTGCTTCATTTCCCACTCTTGGTGTCCCCCTTTCTCCCCTGTCAACTCTTTCTTTCTGTGCTTCATTTCCCACTCTTGATGTCCCTCTTTCTCTCCTGTCTACTCTTTCTTTCTGTGCTTCATTTCCCACTCTTGGTGTCCCTCTTTCTCCCCTGTCAACTCTTTCTTTCTGTGCTTCATTTCCCACTCTTGGTGTCCCTCTTTCTCCCCTGTCTACTCTTTCTTTCTGTGCTTCATTTCTCACTCTTGGTGTTCCTCTTTCTCTCCTGTCTGCTCTTTCTTTCTGTGCTTTATTTCCCACTCTTGGTGTCCCTCTTTCTCCCCTGTCTACTCTTTCTTTTTTCCCCACTCCTGGTGTCTCTCTTTCTCTCCTGTCTACTCTTTCTTTTTTTCCCCACTCCTGGTGTCTCTCTTTCTCTCCTGTCTACTCTTTCGTTTTTCCCCACTCCTGGTGTCTCTCTTCCTCTCCTGTCTACTCTTTCTTTTTATTCCCACCCTTGTTGTCCCTCTTTTTCTCCTGTCAATTCTTTCTTTCTGTGCTTTAATTCCCACCCTTGGTGTCCCCCTTTCTCTCCTGTCAACTCTTTCTTTCTGTGTTTTATTTCCCACCTTTGGTGTACTTCTTTCTCTCCTGTCAACTCTTTCTTTCTGTGTTTTATTTCCCACCTTTGGTGTCCCTCTTTCTCCCCTGTCAACTCTTTCTTTCTGTGTTTTATTTCCCACCCTTGGTGTCCCCCTTTCTCTCCTGTCAACTCTTTCTTTCTGTGTTTTATTTCCCACCCTTGGTGTCCCCCTTTCTCCCCTGTCTACTCTTTCTTTCTGTGTTTTATTTCCCACCCTTGGTGTCCCCCTTTCTCCCCTGTCAACTCTTTCTTTCTGTGTTTTATTTCCCACCTTTGGTGTCCCTCTTTTTATCCTGTCAACTCTTTCTTTCTGTGTCTTACATCCCACCCTTGGTGTCCCTCTTTCTCCCGTGTCAACTCTTTCTTTCTGTGTTTTATTTCCCACCCTTGGTGTCCCTTCTTGTGTTGCGGTGACAGTTATCCTGTAAAACAAATAAGCAAACAAACAAATATTTCTTTATCAAGAAAGGTTATGAAACATAAAACGCGTTTATTACTTTTTTAACCCCCATTTTCCCCCCCATTTTTTCCTTTGAAAAATATATTTTTTATCTGCATATTTTTTGATAACACGGCCTCTATAGGCAAGTATACGTGTTTGAGCTGCAAGAATAACATCGTATTTTGATCTGGATCTATGTATAATTAATGTTTTATCAGAATTATAATGATGTCATAATTTATTTTAAAAGAGGAAGGGAATTATTAGCTGAAGTTTTAAAAATAAAAAAATCAATACGTTTGTTTGTACCTATGAAAAGAATTTTGTTTCCTTTATTTTCATTTTTATTAAAATGCCCGAACATTATATCTTCTATGCGTTTAATTTTTTATAAAAATATTTAAACATTTGCACATTTCAGGTTCACAGGAAGCAAAGTTTGGTGAGTTATTTGTATATGAACTTTGTATATATTTCATTTGATTTCAAAGAACTTAACAAAAATGATTCTAATTAGATGTTTTGTCAACATATAACAGTCTGGTATCGAGTGGGCGGCAAAACAAAAACAACAAATGATGATAAGGAAATGAATGAAAAATTCTATTTATCACATAAATTTTCTCTTAAAAATAGTTCATAGAATTAGATAATCGAAATTGGCAATATTCTCAACAGATATCTGGTGACGTCACATTGCATATTGCTTCATGATGCTATGGCGTCACTATGGAACATTACCAACCCATTCACAGCTTCGCAAGGCTTCATTATATATTTGTCATAATAAAAGTGTTACGGGTGTTAAACTGATATTGAGATAGATAGTGTGATAAAAAACAAAATATTTTGTCAAAGCTACAATTCGCTTTTACTGATTTCTACTCTGTATTCTAACATCTGTATTCTTCTGTAGATTATCACGTGGCAAATGTTTCAATGCCTCTGTGGAACACGACGTGGAATAATGAGATGGAGAACGTTACCTCAGACAGTTTCAAAGACATCGCTCTTCCATTTTGTGATGAGGTAATTAAATATATGTCAATTACATTTATGTTAGTAACCAAATATTTCTACTTGGTTGAAAATCGTATGTTCTAGTCTGGATACATGAAAGGGCAAACAAACGTATGTAAGAGACCATGTGGCGTTATACTGTATACTGCAAAAGTTGTTATTTTCGAAGGTAAATTTTTTGTGGTTTTAAATTTCAAGGAAGACATGGAATAAACCATTGTTTCCTTTCTTAATTTCATTAAAAATTTTCGCCATTTTGTTCCATTTCTGGAAAAAGTGGAAAAATAAAATCCCTCGAAAATTGAAAATTTTACAGTATCTTCAAATTGAATTTCCCGTCAGAGAGTTGACGTGGCATAGTGACGTTTGTATGTCTATAATAATAAACATCATGATATTTGTGTCGATTTAAGAATAAAAAAACGTCTGGAGAAGACAGAGAAGTAAATATTGCGATCTATCATGATTACGGTGCATTGAAGTCATTGTGTAAAAAACTGACTTCTCTAGATCCTTTCTGAAACCATCTAACCACTTCCAATGTCATAATTCCAGTCCTATCCGCCCCTACCCCATTCTGCCCCACTCCACTATCTTGGTCGTCTCCACTAACAACAGCCCTTCTTGTAATAATTCCCTTCCCCAACCCCTGCTATAGCTCCACCGACCTGTCTAACCCCCTACCTCTTCCATCTCAACCCTTGTTCTCTCCACGAACAGCACCTTTTGTTATGTTACCAATGAAGTATGATAATAAACATGATATAGGGAAAAAATCGTTGATCTCTAGGTCAACGGAAATATGAAAGGTCACTCAGAATTGTTGGTTCATATCTGACCCTTTTGTTATAACATAGGTCACTAACTCATGATAACACAGTAATCACGCCCCGACAGGTACTAACGCAGTTAGTCATGATTATCGATAACCTGATCTAATCAAAACACTTTCTCTCTTAACGCTCTGGATAACACACGACGGGCCTCCCGTATTTTGTTCAGTGTAAATACCGCCAACCGACAAACAAACAAATCTACAATAGACACAACGTTCGATGTTAATTTACAATTAGATACAAAAAATAAAACAATGAATTAAAGTACATCGTACAGCTGTTTTGTCCTTCGAGGACTCGTCATTGATGCTGAGGATCAAAATTGTTGAACACCAGGAGGCGACTGATGGAAATGTAAATATGTAAAACTTAATGTTAAAAACCAGAAGGGGAAGTGCACTAACCACAAAATTAAATCAATTTCAAAATTTTCAAACTATTGAATTTTAAAAAAAACGTCACCTACATGTGTATATTCTTAAGCATATAGATCTTGCCTTCTTAAATATTTTGCCTTAGTTTCATCGAACTTGTATTGTAATTAATATTCTGTTGCCATGCTGGTATTTTCTTTGTTGTTTAAGTACCTCTTGTGTCCTAAATATGTCGGAATAATGTCATTTCTGGTATACCAGTACAATGAGTGGTTTAAACGCAGATAACGAATTCTTAATGTTAAAAAAAATGCAGGTTGATCTATGTCATACCTCTTGAAGTCCAATGAATGATGTTCGAAACTTTAAGATACTCTCCATATGTCCTCCTATTCCCGACCGATTGTATCAAAATAGTACAGTAAAATTATCATATTTCATTGTATGTCGACGATTCAAGTCTCAATGTCCAGATATATACAGAAAGTTGTCTACAGTGTGAGTACATGACAGATTCATGCTTGTGTTCTCCAGATAGACCGTTACTTTGATGTCGGACGGTATTCCAGTCAGTACAAGGGATGTTCTGTGAGGAGTTTGATGTATGAGGACATATCTAAAACATAGACCAATCAGTGACATTTATTTATCTATTCGTTTATCTTTTGATTTATTATGGATAAATATTATGAAAACGATGCAACATTATAACTTCAAATGCAATAAAAATGTTGCAGTTTCAAGAAAAATAATCTATATTTTAAGCTTGTCTTCCATTTCTTAAATCAATGTGTATGAAACAAATGTTTTAATCTTTTGAAATCGTACATAATTTGTGTTAAGTCACAAACAGTACAAAGAAAGTTTCTGAGGAATAAACTGATGGCAGAAAATCATTGATCAAAGGATAAAAATATGTTATGTATATTTCAGGCAGTACAACACAACCGACTGCGAATGTTCCGGGATACTGGGGTAGGTTTCTAGTAAGTCTAGTCTCTCGCGCATCAGCACGTGTGTTCTGTGCTTCATGGGGTAGACGATTCTCTTTCTTCTAACTAAGAACACAAGATAATCACAATATTCCGGTCTCTACCTACTCTCATTGAATTGATGAATACCATATTTTGATTTTTATGCCCCCAAACAGAAAGATCGGGGCATATTGTTTTTGAACTGTTTGGTTTTCTGTTGTCAACTTTAACCTTGCCCGAAACTATTGCACCGTAAGAGGTAGGACTTCCATATTTGGCACGTGCGTTCCTTGTGACTACACCTTTCTGATTGTACAAAAACTGTTTACCATGCTGCTTTGACTGTGACCTTTTACCGACACTTGAAAGTAAAAAAAAAAAAAAAACAATAAAAAATAAAAAAAAAAAAAAATAACCACAATGAAGACGTAAGTATACGCAGTTAGCACATGCCTTACACAGTACAGTGATAATGCCCCACTTCAGAATTTTGTTGCAACCGGGGACATAGTGTTTCACAAACACAAATCTTGCCAACTTTCTTCTTCCTCTGAAAAAACACTTGGTCTTATTTACCTTGTACTATTTCATGGCCTACGTGTAAATTTCATTTTCATATTTTTGCCCGGTTTCGTGGCTTTGAGTTGTAATTAAGATTCTGTTTTCTTTGTTTTATCTAAAATAGATTACCTCGACCAATTCAGAAGATTTCTTATAAAAAGGCGCCTAAATTTGCAAATGATTTCTTGATTTATAGGCTTAGTAATATTTTGTGTGTTGATTTGCTTCGAAAGCCGTTTCTTAATATCATTCATTACAAGGTCACAAGGGTGTAACCTTTCAAAATCTTCAGATTCAGGCAACAAAACATCTTCTTGAATGGACTTTCTCAGTTAAGAAAATAAAAAGTTCGTTAAAATCCACTTTTTTCAGGTGTGATAAAATTTCCAAGTGATAATTACTAATAACTTTGTTATTTCTGCATATATTGTCTCTCGTACCTGGATGAAGTCATGAATGATTATTTTCCTACCATTTTGGTGAAGAACTATCACCATTTGTGATTTGCTACGTTTGTTTACCAATATTCTGTATTCTTTATCAGGGATAAATGGAACCCAGCTGTGCTATTGACCTTTGACCTGTTGTTCCAAGATATGTTGACCGAAACTGAAATTATGACGTCCATTTTGGCACAGACACGTGCGAAGTACTCACGTGGCTATCGTCTGCTGTTTGTTGGAGATTTCCTAATTGATATTACCGCCCACAGTTTGATCACACCTGCCCCGCTAGAACCAGGAGTCGTCGGTTTGTTCTCAAAGATATCATATTTAAATCAGGCCATTTGTCTTAAAATGATTTTACTATGGTAAAATCGCTTTTCAGAATCTTCACTATTACTTAATAAAGTTTAAAGTATAGTAAGATCCTGTTTAATGCAATATTGCATCTATGTACCTGCTTCGTTTAAGAAATATGATTCTTTTTAAAAAAAATTAATCTTAAATTGACTGTGTTTAAATATCAACGAGAATCAGGGACTCTAATTTGTTAACGAGCTGATCACGTTTTGTTAAACACTAATTTCCTTATTTTAGAAGGCACTTACGTTCACGCCAGATTTGGACTATATTCCTTCAACTATACATCTGATCTGAAGGAAGTAAATTCACCAAGATTTCAAGGACTTAATCTGAACTTTTGTGACAATGTAAGTTTATAATGATGTGTCTCTAATGTTGTATGTCGTTTACGTCTAGGTCCATATTTGTAGTGGAAACATTTTGAAAAATAAGACTTGAAAAATTGAATTTCTCTAAATGTCGGCTTTTTTTTTCGTTGTTTCTCATACATGATGCCACTAGTTAAGTGATGTTGGAATTTTCTCTGATTACGATCAGCATTTTTTCATTTATTGTGAAGATAACAAGCCAGTACAAACACTTGTGTTGTTCTGTTTATATTATACACTGTAGTTCGTTAGCTTAACTAACTAGCTTTTATGGGTATTTACCGGTAATTGGACGCGTTGAGATATTTGATAAAATGGAGGCGTAGGTTTATACACAATGCTCTGTAACCCGTTGTTTTTTTATCTAATTAATTTCTCTAGCTTCAATATGGCCAATAGATGATCGATCTGTGGATTTTAATTGTAATATAATTATTTTCAATAAGATTCATATACTGTATATTTGGTTATATTCGTGGGGTATATAATTTCGCTGTATTCGCGGTCATCAGAAATAGAACTTAAATACCCATTTAACGGAGAATCAAGATGAAAGAAAAATCTTTGTAATATACCTGTATACAAGGAGACCAAAGAATAGATTTACGCCAAATTTAATCATCGCGAACATCCTAAACTGGAAACGGGAACAACTACAAAAATATTGACCCGCAAAATTAATTCATTATACAGTATAGTCCTCCTCGTATCTTATTTTGTCGCATATCATTTTCAAAAGGCTGGTAAGCAAGACAATTACAGTAGATCTGTTGGAGAAACTTGTGGTGTATTATTGGAATTCTAAGGAGATCTGTTGGTCTGTTGTTACATATTTACTGACAAATATGCAGTACCAGTGGAATTCAAAATTATCATGGTTTTTTTTTCAGTTAGAAAGATTTTTGGAATATTCGATTATATCAGAGAACCTGGGCGAATGTGGGATATTGACATTCAGGTATGTATTGCGGTTCCATGCTAGTGTAATGTTACGTATAACTAGAACAGCCTTTTCAGCGTAAGGTCTAATGATGACCTTCAAATCAGTTTTTGTCCGCAATCTATCCTTTAATAATTATGTCTCGTCCACGAACGTTATGATAATCGATGTAGTAGCTATACACACTGAGTTTGATCGAACATTCAAGATGTCTGAACCGGCCATTTTGAATTTCGACATTTGGAAATTAAATTTGTAGTCAATGAATTTCCAAGAAAATGTGTCGATGTGATCGGAGTCTGAAAGTTTTAGACAGATGATAGGTATAAACAATTTTATATTTTTATCTCACATTGAGCTTTTTTAGGATACCAAAACTTCTAAGGTTGAAAATAGTAAATAACTGGTATCCTGAAATAATAAATGTGATTAGAATATAAGCTGATCATACTCATCATGTGTCTAAAATTCCGCTACTTATTAACGATTTTGAAATTAGATCACGATTTTGATTATACATATTTGTTAACTAACTGTGCTAGATGCTGAATAAAAGCGTCGTCATCTTTTGTTTTTTCAGAGAATATCCACCCGAAATGGACTTTTACCTGACATTTGCACTTCCGGCTGGAAGTTACATAATTAACAATATAACAATGGTTCTGTCAGATATCGCTCCAGGCACGACTATCAATGGCATCGATATCGCTTTTGTTGGTGACTTGACCCTGATTCTAAGTCAGTCTGTGATGACAATTTCTAAAGTCAATTTCACAGTAGTAACCACAACAACTCCCCAAACAACAAGTTCTTCAGCAACAGCTTCAACCACAACAATAACGTCATCAACAACGTCAAAGCCGACAACACCTACTACTACATCAACCACAACACAATTGTCATCAACACCAACACCATCAACAACAACAACAACAACCACATCGACAACAGCGATGACGACGACTCCGACAACAACGACAACAACGACAATGTCAACAACAACAACAACAACAACAGCAACTACTACTAGCATGGATACAACTACTTCCCCGTCTACGAAAGGTCAATGCACACAATATACATACTTTGATCTTATAAGAAATAAATGCATTAAATTAATTCTAAAATTTTGTTTTGGAAATTGATATCGCAAAACGAAGACAACTTAAGAAGCTGATAGCAAATAACTCCAGATAAGAGGTCAAAGAACCAGAAGCTGAAACAGTAAACGATACATTTTCCAAGTACACCAATAACGTAAAAATCTAGTGTTACCGCAATCTTAATCAGTTAATAAGGAATGATGCATATGATTTAACCTGTAAATGACAAACGACCTGGAGAGATAAAGGAGATGTGGTTCCGGAAGTTGAATTGCCGAGTTCAAGTATACTATTATGGCATTTGTGATTTATTGAAATAAAAGTCCAGCATATCATGATTTCCAGCATACTTAGATTATCGTTTAGAAAGCACTTAATATACCATTTACTTCATTATTTATTGTACATTTTGGAATAATAGTAATAAATAAATATGTTTAACATTTTTGATAGTGTTTTATGATCATACATATATGTATGGTTTTTTTAAATAAATGTGTTACATTGTGGTGACCATTTACGATTGATAATAATCTTTCTATCCTTTTCTAATTAGATCGTGATTAATAATATGTGATAATTTTTCCGTCTCCATTTACGATTAATAACAATCTTTCCATCCTTTTGTAAATAGATGATGATTAATAATATTTAATCATTTTTCCGTCTCCAGCGCCTGTGACTTGTAGTGACCAACCCTGTAAGAACAATGGCTTCTGCCGTGACCTGGAACTTGGAGGTTTCTTCTGTCAGTGTCGTCTTGGCTATGTCGGCAGATATTGTGAGACAGGTATAACGTTTTACATAATGTTTTAAATAATTTGCATGCTTATCAATTCACACGAAGTTTCATACGGACTGCAAGGTTTTCATGTTCCCCGACGGGAGAGCATGCAGTCATCGCACTGTCCGTTCGTCCGTCATAATTTTGTCTGGAGCAAACCATTTAACCTATAACAGGTTAACAAAACTTCATAGGTAAACATATCTTGATGAGGAGAAATGCAGGATACAAGAACCATAACTCACTCCTACATAATTCAGGAGTTATTGCCCTTGGTTATTTTTCATTCTTATAAATATTGTTCGGAGCATAGCACAAAAACTATAAGAGGTACCAACATAAAACTTTATAGGTAGATAGATCTTGATGAGGAGCAGTGCAGTAAACAAGAACCATATCTCTCTTTGCATTATCTAGGGAGTATTGCCCTTTGTTATTTTTCATTCTTAAATTTTTCCTTTTTGAGGAGCATAACCCGTCTCTGAAGGCACTTGTTGTGTCCTGAATTAACTTTCAGTATCATAGATTTAACGTATTATGTTAATGTATAATTAAAGTTATGTTTTCAGAGAGGTAACTGATCTGACTTCATTGATCATTATTCCACCAACAAAAGATACTTGTAGTCCACTGTCATTGACCAAAATTGTTCATAGAGCTAGATTAATGTTTAAAAGACAAATATATTGTGTCAACGTTTTGATATTCTTCCCAAATGTGATGAATATTTCAGACGTGAACGAATGTTTGACATCGCCGTGTAAAAATGGCGGATCATGTCAAAACAATCCAGGCTCGTACATGTGTGACTGTGTTGATGGCTGGACCGGCAAACACTGCACGGATAGTAAGTATCATGTATCGGTTGTGTGTACGATTACACTTGAAGGCTTGTCCTTTAGTAAGAATAATAGAAATGAATTTCTCGTGGACTGATTTTTTAAAAACTGCTTTTTAAATGAAAGTTTAAAGGAGGATGAGCCAATCAGATGAGAGATGAGGAAACAAACCTTCGACCTTGACCTTTCATCTCAAGGCTTTGGAATACGTTGAAGCGCATTTAGTTCAAACAGAATATGATATACAAAATAAAGGAGTTAGAATTATGTCTCTGGTCCCGGCATTCCGGATCACCGGTAATCTTTCGGGTGAATATTTTGTGTTAACGAGCAATCGCATAAAGGAGTTAGAATTATGTCTCTGGTCCCGATATTGCGGATTTGCCGGTATTCTCTCGGATGAAAATTTCGTGTTTAAGAACAATACATGATAGTGTTTTACAGGCACAGTTTAGTAAGTTTAGATGTTATAACTATACCCTATACACTTACCGATATTAATTTTATTGTTTCTCCACAGCAAATATTTCCCCTCTGTTTTGTACAGCGTACATTTTGGTGGCAAATATAATATATACGCTGTCCATTTTGAATGTTATACACTTCCACTGTAAAACCAGAATCGGAAATATTTTGCATATATCATTGACCCCTTAACGTCCCATATTTTTGCTTCCCAGTTCTCATACAGTCTGTGTGTTTTGGTATTTCCTCAGCGATAAATCAACATAAGCTGCTGTGTTTGATGTTGTAGGTCTACGAGAATGTGACAGCGGTCCCTGTGGTAACAACGGAAGTTGTATAGCAACGCCTGGGGGATACTTGTGCGCCTGCACCACCGGATGGACGGGAACACGCTGTTTTGATGGTAAATATTTATACCAGTAAATAATAGAAATAAATGAAGATCCATTATGTATTTATTTTATTTATTCTCCAACGAAAAAATTGATAAAGTTATTTTTCATCATCGTTATGTTTGAAATTTCATCCGAATATTTTACATCGTGTTCTTACGTAGATATAAATGAGTGTGCCACAGTAAGCTGCTCTAACAATGGATACTGTGTTAACACGGACGGAACATTCTACTGTCAATGTGAGGGTGGGTGGACGGGACCACTTTGTTCCACGCGTAAGTACTGTTTGGTGTTTAAGTTTGGTAGTAATCATATTTTCAAATTAACCATGTGTTAATATTATAATTGTTTGACACGAACCGAACACTTAATAAGTGAATAAAGCTCCAACGTTAGTTTAAAACTCTATCCAATGCCGTTGAACAAAATTTTGTAAATAATTAACTTTCAAGAATTAAAAGAGAGAATGTTTATCATTGTAAATTCTACCTCTAAAGTCGATTCGTTCCGCGAAAAGCTATAGAAATTCACCAGAAATACTCAAATCAGCCATGCTGGTAAATTTTACTAATCAGACACGTCATTGGTACGACGTTTAATCTAAGATAACAATGTAAGCTACATGTCGTGCCCAGATGAATATGTTTACTTCTAATAAAGATTGTCTCGTGCAGGTATCGACGAGTGTATTAACAACCCCTGTGCTAACGGAGGCTCGTGTAACAATGGACCTACTACGTACTTCTGCACCTGTACTCCAGGATGGACTGGAGTTAATTGTGAAATTGGTAGGTTTACAAAATACATAATATAGTTAATATATTATTAAAAAACTAATGTACATGTAATTAACCATAAATGAATACGATATTTTGTTTCGTTGGATCTTTTGTTTATATTTTTTCCCGAGTAATAAAAAACAAATAAGATTTTATGAAAAAAATAATAAGAACACTTTTGATTTACTTCAGACTCTTTTTATATTTTTATAAATAAACATATAAATAAATATTGAAACCCTGTTAACTTTACAGTTTGACACGATGACATTGTGTCAGTGTGCAATAACGCAATAATGTCCATCGTCTCTTTGTGTTTAAATCATATATATTCCGACGTGGTGAAGTTTTTATGTCAAGTTTGTTCCTGTGTGTTGGAGCTGTGTTATGTAGTGTCCTGTCATGATTTTCTATTTTCATACGATTCATATAGCCTGAGTTTTTTTATACAGACATCAACGAATGCAATGTACTGATTGAACCTTGTTCCAATGGCGGATCCTGTCAGAATGCTGATGCCTCTTATACGTGTCATTGTCCTCCTGGCTGGCAAGGAACGTACTGTGAACAGAGTTAGTGTTACAACACATTTTCTCGTTATTCATTCTGATTGAAAAAATGTTGCGCGTACCTGTATCTATTCCTACGTCTGATACTTAGCGTATATTACGTCATATACTGATCTTATGATATTTCTTCAACTGAATTTATTATATTTCTTACACCGAGTTTATAAAATATTTCTTACACCGAGTTTATAAAATATTTCTTACACCGAGTTTATAAAATATTTCTTACACCGAGTTTATAAAATATTTCTTACACCGAGTTTATAAAATATTTCTTACACTGAGTTTATAAAATATTTCTTACACCGAGTTTATAAAATATTTCTTACACTGAGTTTATAAAATATTTCTGAGTTTATGAAATATTTCTTTAATTGTGTTTTCTTATTCTGAGTATCTTTATTTCCTAAATGAAGTTTATTATATTTCTTACATTTTAAAATACATTTCATAATACATCTTAAATAGAGTTTACAATATTTCTCACACAGAGTTTAAGATATGTTTTCAATTGAGTTTACGATATTTCTCACACAGAGTTATATCAGATTACCTATATGTGACGTATCATTGCAGATGTAAACGAATGCCAAACAGGAGTGTGTGACCACGCGGCCTCATGCATTGACACCGATGGTTCATACACGTGTATATGCACGTCTGGCTGGAAGGGACAGAACTGCTCGGACGGTAAGTATTTTGTCTTAGATTATCGCCGACATAGTATCAGCATTGATTTGAAATTAGTACCGGAACAACAATCGGTAAGACTGACAAGGGGTTTCCTACAGTATTACAAACAAATGATAAATAAATACCTCAATCTAGGCAAAATGAGTAAAAAATGGAAAATTATTTTTTTTAAAAGATGTATTCGGTGGTCACGCAAGCTTTATAATTTACATGAAGAGGAAACTTCCGTTTTTCATTGACGATGCTCACTATGTAAAGACTTAAATCAGAAAAAGGCCGCGTCCTTAAAATTGTTTTAGCAAACACATTTAACTTTGTATCGTGTAAGGGAATGTATTAAGAGAGCATGATGGCAGATACACCAATTGAAAGGTTTTAGCGAACAATTGCTAAAGCATAAAAGGTATGGGAATTTGGAGAGTTACCATCATGAAATAGAAAAACAAAAACGGATGATGAATTTATCATGATTATCATACTTTTTAACCGTGAATAAAAATTTAAACAAAAATTTTAAGAACTGAATTCTTTTTGGTAATTTATTTTGATAGAAGATGGTTGAAGGTAATGATTTATAGATCAAAGTTATTGATTAGGATCTAGACCTTGCTTTTTTGTATCAAGTATTATATGTTACGTTGGTGCCGAATAGATAGATACTCATAGCAAATAACAGAATGACACGATGACATTATTGCATTATATACTTGCTTATTGTAAAAGTGTTATCATTTAGATATCAACGAATGCAGTCTCGGTATGACAATGTGCATGCATGGAGGCACTTGCTCTAACAATATGGGTGGATACTCGTGTGTATGTCCCCCAGGCCGAACAGGACTTTTGTGCAGCGAGGGTAAGAACGATTTTCTGGCAAAACAAGGACGTTGATTTCGATAATGTCTTCATTCACTAGTTTGTGTTTTTATTTGTTACATGAACTACGATTTTCTCGGGAATGATTATTTATTTATTTTTACACAACATTATTTCCAACAAAAATATCCACAGTTTTCAATAGATAGAAAGATCCTAAGAATTGCATTGTCTCTCTGTATGTTAAAGAAGGTACTATTGGTCTGAATACATGTAGATTGTCATACTTCTCAACAATGTTTTCCAACACACATCCGTTTGCTTCATATTGGAGTGCATGCTGCATATAATTGAACAAAGCGATTGATTAACAAATATATATCTAACACCAATCGTCTTAATAAAAAGGGAAAACATTAACAAGGCTAGTGCAACGCCCCATCGGAATTTTGATATTTCTTTCGATCACTTTGGATTTGGTATAAAAGTAAGGTTCTTTGCTTCACTAACGAGGCCGAAACAGCTGTATGATTCAGTTTAATGCACTTTTTTGCTTAAATGTATTCAAAAGATGCTGCCCATTTTAATATCTTTTGTGAAGTCTTAGATATATTTTCGCTTGCAGAAATTTTTTATCAATACGTGTAGTTTGGACAGATTTGGTCAAAATCAGTAATTATTCAACTAAAGCAGTATGCCTTACATGAACTGTTACTTCAGTTCATAGAATGCTAATTCCAAAAAAATGTCTAAATATCACGTTTAAATGTGACACGTTACAAGTTATCTCAGTTTGTTTATTTCTTTTAATGCAGATGTTAACGAATGTCTTTTATTGACGGATGAATGTATGTCTGGAAGCACGTGCCAAAACAACCAGGGATCTTACACCTGCCAGTGCCCCCCTGGAATCACAGGACAGTTCTGTACACAAAGTATGCATTGAAAGCACTACACACGTGTGTCGGGGGTTAGGGTTTAATTGATTCTAACGTTTCACGACATTCTGAGTTGATGCCAAATCCACATCCTTCATTCGTTTATCCTCTCTCTCTATCAACATTAACACTTTATCAATATATCACTTGTGAGATATTGTGAGATATTGACCTGGAAATAAGGGTTCTCCAAACAAAAACGTTGGATTAGGACAAGGGAAAGGTATTGGTAAGGTTTGGGATTGATCTCGCTTCATGTGATGAAGTCTCCAACTGGCGGGTTCTTCCCTTTTTGGGGAAGCCTGAATTGACTGTAAGTTGTGATTGTTGATTAAAGTACTGAAATTAATCGTAATGTCTTGATGACCTGATGGATGAATCTCTTGACAAGTTTATCTGGCCTTAGAATTTAACAAACTGCCAGCAACCAGTAATGATTTACATATGTGGTGATATGAACAATTTTAGGTTGAGGTTTGCTCATCTGTATCATAGAACCGAAATGACAATCATGTGATTATTTTGCTAAATCAGGCATAATTATGAATTTACAGATATTAACGAATGTCAGCAGTTTCCTTGTCTTAACGACGGTACATGTGTTGACAATCGCGGATCTTACACGTGCACGTGCACGGCCTCGTGGACAGGTCAAAACTGTGAACAAGGTAAACTTAGTGACTTTGTCATTTTATTGATTGCTGAAAATAAAGTTAAAATTTTAACATTTCATTTTTTTTTTTATTATTTTGAAACAAAATTAGGAAAATAACATATGTAATGATTAAATATACAGTATTTAAGGTACCAGTAATCAAAGAAATGTCAATATTGGGATGATTTAAGTCCCCCCCCCCTTTTTTGTGATTGGAATTAAGTGATTGCTTGTTCTCATCAGTGGTCAACGAATGCAGTTCGGCTCCTTGCAAGAACGGGGCGACATGTATTACAGAACCAGGAACCTACCGATGTGAATGTGAGACTGGATGGACGGGAACTAACTGTGATACAGGTGAGTGTGGTGATATGTAAACGTGTGTGAAACTTGAAATTCTCATTCAGAATATAGAATAATAATGCTCATTTATAGCAAAGTTATTAGCTACGTGTAGTTTTCAAAGAGTAAAGAGTCGTGAATTTTCTCGAGGACACTGTGGCATATTTAAGAAGTAGCTGAAATCTGTAGTGAAATATTTTAGATATAAATGAGTGCAGTTCATCGCCTTGTCTGAACGGCGGGTCGTGCTTTAACCGAGACGGTACCTATGACTGTTCGTGTCTGCCTCAAAACACCGGACGTGATTGTGAAGAAAGTAAGTGTAGTAACAGGTGATACTACTATCAATACCTTTGAGTATGAAGTATATAGTTGATCCAGTACAATATAATTCAGATCTGTTTTATACATGTCAATGTGATACATCTATTTACCGTTAGCAGATGACCAGTACATACACACATGTTATGGTGTACCTTGTTCTCATTTGTGACATTACTCGACCAAGATTTAAGTTAAGGATGTCGTCAATGAAGCAGAAGACGTTTCTTCTCCGGAACACCTGGTTTTATTATACCCCGCCCAACAATGTTGGCAAGGGATATTGAAATATGTTTCGCCCGTCCGCCCCTCCTTCCGTCTGGATGCTGTTTTACCGCATGATATCTTTTGAAGGACTGGTAGAACTTTGATGAAACTTGGTTGGTTCACTTGTTACCTTAATCCCTTGCTTAAGTTCGATTAACGACGAATTCTGCGTATATTTAATGAGGCTGCTGTGACCTGATTGGCTGATTTCTTTTCCAGTTTTCCGTGTTGCTGGCTTTAAATATATATATTTTGTTGACCTGTTGGTATTTTCTTGTCTGTTTATAAGAAAAACACGAAAATCTTAGGAATACTTTGTCGACTAGTGGTGACAATATTACTGACTACCGCCTTTCAAATAGCACGAAGAAATATATTTGTTAAAAAATAATTAGTTTATATGACGAGCTTGTTTCTGCATGCGTATTTGATGTATATTGTAACAGCTGTTGTATTTCGTTGCAGCCATATATGCGTGTATTTCGAATCCTTGTGCTAACGGTGCCACGTGTCTTGACTCGTCCTCTGGGGACTTTACATGTATATGTAATACAGGATGGTCCGGCGACACATGTATTATAAGTAAGACTCACCACTAATAAACTTTCTATTCATTCTTAAAATCAAAACAATGAAAAAAAAAAAAAATAGATAATAAAATGCTAAAAAAGTGATTATTTGACCGTTCAAATTTGCATCAATTAACCTTTGATTAAATGACCGCAGCAGATTTGGCGTTATAACATTAGAGTAGTTCCCTCAAAAGTACAATTATGCCAGAAGTTTCAAAACCATTCATTAGAAACAGGAAGAGTGGTTGATATATGTCAGCTCATATATTTGAATTCTTAAAGTGAATAAACGTAATTTATATTGATTTAGACAAAGTTGAAACTCTTTGAAAGTTTTACGGTGACAAAGTTATTACATATTGAAAGTTTTTACAGGATAAAATATTGGTTTTGTTGCTTTATCTGACCACCGTTTGGGATATTAAGACAATAAGAAACAAGTCACTGTTACGTCATTACCTGTAGATATGTCATGAGAATTAAATATGCACGCGTTATGAAGTTTTCTTTTGTTTTGTTAAAATATTAGGATAGATAGAAAAAATATTCCGCATGTAGTCGTTATGGCATTAGATAATGCAGATGTTCGGTTTGGCTGATTTTCATTGTGACTGAGAACTGATGAGTCCATATAATACAGCAAAACATTGATTACTTATTTGTTTATTTGTGTCAATTTGACTATGAATCAACAAATCCATATGTTCACAAAATAATAAACAGTTTAAAATACACATTCTTTTAGACACATTAGATTTTGTCGATAATGTTTGTCCTCGAAACTAAATGGAAATGGAAAAAAAATGTTTTTTGGAAAAGTACAAAATTTGAGCCCCACGAAAATATATTATTTCACAGTATATAATTTATTCCTTCCTTCTATTTCAGACGACAATGAATGTTTGACGTCACCCTGTCAGAACGGAGGAAACTGTGTGGACACTTTGGGGTCATTCTACTGCCAGTGTCCTGCCGGATACACGGGAAAGTTCTGCGGAGACGGTAGTTATCATGTTAAAAAATCATAAAATTCTAATGTTTTATCTTTTCAAAGCTGTTATGTACTTTTCAGCGTTCGCTGTGATCATATTGCCATGACTCGGTTCTCTCTTTGAGAACATCTTGAATATTATTAGGTGGTAATCCACATCAACGTTTTTTTTTCTCAATTTGTTCTAATTAAATAAATTTGAATTCAATTTCTAAAGATTTTTTTAAAAATCAGTCCTTCCCATCATGAGGCCACCTTCATTACAATTAAATCACGCAAATTTTACACCTGCTTGAGGATTCGATTTTGAATTGAGTGGAAATAATTTCACTTTTGTGAACATTTATCACCTATTCATTTATATACCGTCTATAGTTGGCTTTGCTTTATACAACCTTTTCATCTCACTTATGTCGTCTAACTTTGACAAACCATCACTAGAAATATTTTCACAACAAAAATGTCTTTTTCAAGTGATGATAACAATAACAATAGAAATAATCTTCATTATATTAATTAAGTTAATGGTAAAATCTTTGCATCATGAAGTTGCTATAGTGTTGACTACCATATCTGATACCTGCTGTCTTCTGTTGTTTGACCTTTGGGTTCAACATTCAACCTTTTATTTGTAATAGATATCCAGGAGTGCCTTGGCGATCCCTGTTTTAACGGGGGGACATGTAAAGAAACCCTGGGTTCATTCCACTGTGAATGTCCTGCTGGGTGGGAGGGGACTTTGTGCACTTCCGGTAAGTAATTTACTTGGTATACGTTCACTTCCGTTATGTTAAACGTGTCGTTTGCGGAAGTCGTCTAACATTTACAGAGACATGTGAACTTTGTACCTTCAGCCCGTTATACCAAAATTGCTTTCTTTACTCAGATTGGATACTTAGTGTAAACATTATTCCGACGTTTTTTCCCACTTATATTGTTTTAAGATGTAGCGTGCTCCATTTCGTCTAATACAATAGTGAAAAAAACCCATGAACCATGTGATCAGGTGTTGGAATCTATAAACTTTGAACATTGGAAATGAAAAGAAATTTTTAATTTCCTTTTGATTTTGTTGCTTTAAAAATGTCTGCTGATTGTGCTATTATATTATCACATAAATATGATTATCTGTCACACATACTACAGAAATCTGAAACACTAATATATAGATACAACAATATGGCTTTTCCCTTTTGTTTCTTGGGATATGGATTCGCACAACGCATGACAAGTTATATATACGCACCAAAAATATAGTAGTGGATATTCATAAAGAAATAACTACATTTGTCGGTGATTTTAACATATTCAATAGATGTAAATGAGTGTGAAAATGTGCCGTGCAACAACAACGGGGGATGTATCAACTCACTCGGTTCGTACGCCTGTCTATGTGGAAGTGGCTGGACTGGCCCAGACTGTTCCACAGGTAATCCACCTACACATATTCAGTGTTTGTATCAATTTGAAATTCTCATATTCAACAATTTATCCTATATATTGATTTGAAAAGTTTGCACAGTCTTTCATTTGAAATAATTTTCTGTTTTTACTTTTCTTCTTTTTTTTAATAGCATAATGCTTTATTTTAACGTCACTGAGACTTCGACTTTGTAAGTTAATCTCTTTATCCAACAGATATCGAGGAGTGTCGAGACAATCCGTGTTTCAACGGAGGAACATGTTCGGAAGCCTCGGGGTCTTTCTACTGTGACTGTCCTGTGGGATGGGAGGGAGATTTATGCACGACTGGTAAGTGATTTAGTTTCGCGATTATGATTTAAGTGATACCAAAAATCGTGACCAAAACCATAATAGCAACATGTCGACAAAATGAGAGCAAAATAGGATTTACGCGTAAAAAGTACAAGAGAATAAGAGAAAGGGTCCGGAAGGGTGAGCGTCTTCCGTTAAAAAATAGCGGGAACCTTTGTTCTGTTTTGATTTGTTAGTTTTATTCTAAGTAATTGGCAAGTCATTGTATAAGGTTCTATTGTCATGTTTACTTTTTACTTTTTCTGTAATATTCTAAATGACACCCATTTTCACCTCAGTTATCAACTTAATCTGAAAATGTGATGCTTTATTTGCAACTCATTAGCAGCTGTTTTTATAGAATAAATCTAACCGAGATTATGTACCACATACAGAGATTAGGTTCTACATACCGAGATAATGTTGTACATACCGAGATATTGTACCACATACCGAGATAATGTACCACATACCGAGATAATGTACCACATACCGAGATAATGTTCTACATACCGAGATAATGTTGTACATACCGAGATATTGTTCTACATACTGAGATAATGTTCTACATACCGAGATAATGTACAACATACCGAGATGATGTACCACATACCGAGATAATGTTCTACATACCGAGATCATGTACCACATACCGAGATAATGTAGCACATACCGAGATAATGTTCTACATACCGAGATAATGTACCACATACCGAGATAATGTTCTACATACCGCATACCGAGATTATGAACCACATACCGGTACCACATTTTGAGATAATGTACCACATACCGAGATGATGTACCACATACCGAGATGATGTACCACATACCGAGATAATGTTCTACATACCGAGATAATGTACCACATACCGAGATAATGTTCTACATACCGAGATAATGTACCACATACCGTACCACATACCGAGATAATGTTCTACATACCGAGATTATGTTCTACATACCGAGATAATGTTCTACATACCGAGATTATGTACCACATACCGAGATCATGTACCACATACCGAGATTATGTACCACATACCGAGATAATGTACCACATACCGAGATAATGTACCACATACCGAGATTATGTACTACATGCCGAGATATGTTCTACACACCGAGATTATGTACCACATACCGAGATAATGTTCTACATACCGAGATTATGTACCACATACCGAGATAATGTTCTACATACCGAGATTATGTACCACATACCGAGATAATGTTCCACATACCGAGATTATGTACCACATACCGAGATTATGTACCACATACCGAGATAATGTTCCACATACCGAGATTATGTTCTACATACCGAGATTATGTACCACATACCGAGATAATGTACCACATACCGAGATAATGTACCACATACCGAGATAATGTTCTACATACCGAGATAATGTACCACATACCGAGATAATGTACCACATACCGAGATAATGTTCTACATATGTTCTACACACCGAGATTATGTACCACATACCGAGATAATGTACCACATACCGAGATTATGTGCCACATACCGAGATAATGTACCACATACCGAGATAATGTACCACATACCGAGATAATGTTCTACATACCGAGATTATGTACCACATACCGAGATTATGTACCACATTCCGAGATGATGTACCACATACCGAGATAATGTACCACATACCGAGATAATGTACCACATACCGAGATTATGAACCACATACCGGTACCACATTTTGAGATAATGTACCACATACCGAGATGATGTACCACATACCGAGATAATGTTCTACATACCGAGATAATGTACCACATACCGAGATAATGTTCTACATACCGAGATTATGTACCACATACCGAGATAATGTTCCACATACCGAGATTATGTACCACATACCGAGATGATGTACCACATACCGAGATGATGTACCACATACCGAGATAATGTTCTACATACCGAGATAATGTACCACATACCGAGATAATGTACCACATACCGAGATAATGTTCTACATACCGAGATTATGTTCTACATACCGAGATAATGTACCACATACCGAGATAATGTTCTACATACCGAGATAATGTACCACATACCGAGATTATGTACCACATACCGAGATAATGTACCACATACCGAGATTATGTACCACATACCGAGATAATGTACCACATACCGAGATAATGTTCTACATACCGAGATAATGTACCACATACCGAGATAATGTTCTACATACCGAGATTATGAACCACATACCGAGATTATGTACCACATACCGAGATGATGTACCACATACCGAGATAATGTACCACATACCGAGATCATGTACCACATACCGAGATAATGTTCTACATACCGAGATTATGAACCACATACCGAGATTATGTACCACATACCGAGATGATGTACCACATACCGAGATAATGTTCTACATACCGAGATAATGTTCTACATACCGAGATAATGTACTACATACCGAGATAATGTTCTACATACCGAGATTATGTACCACATACCGAGATAATGTTCTACATACCGAGATTATGTTCTACATACCGAGATAATGTTCTACATACCGAGATAATGTACCACATACCGAGATAATGTACCACATACCGAGATAATGTTCTACATACCAAGATTATGTACCACATTCCGAGATTATGTTCTACATACCGAGATAATGTTCTACATACCGAGATCATGTACCACATGCCGAGATAATGTTCCACATACCGAGATTATGTACCACATACCGAGATAGTGTTCCACATACCGAGATAATGTACTACATACCGAGATAATGTTCCACATACCGAGATAGTGTTCCACATACCGAGATAATGTACCGTCGAGTGAGCACCTGTTCGTTCTTTTGCTTCACAACACAAAACACTACACTGAGGAGAATATCTATAACACGATACTGATAAACTACAAAACGGAGACACAATGTTTCGTCATTTCATAGTCAAGAGACAAAATGTCAAGTCTTATTTTGTCAATGCTACGAAACCATTTGTCAACATAATTTTATGTCGAATCACAGAGGATAGTGAACCTTAGAAAAAATACATGCCATTGAGGATAATTGAATTTATGAGAGGCAAATCCATTTATTTTTTATTCATATATCAAAGTTAGTTATTTTTAACTTTTTTTTATACTTTTTCTTTATCCCGTCGGATTTGAATACCTATCACAAAGCACACCTAATTTACCTTTCCTGGCTTTCCATAGATGTAAATGAATGTGACAATGTGCCATGCCAGCATAACGGCGGTTGTATCAACTCACCCGGCTCGTATGCATGTGTTTGTGGTAGTGGATGGACCGGCCAGAACTGCTCCATAGGTAATTTGACCAGTCGGTTGGTGGGCTGTTTTCCTATAACTACGACAAATCAATATCAACAGAGATTGGCAAAATGTCTATAAATAAATTAAACATATATATTTTGGCTCAGATATGGTTTTCTTAAAGTCTTTCACTTCATGTAAGTAGACGAGTTTTATTTCCAAAGGTTTGCTTTTTTTAATTCAAACCGATCTTATTTTACGAAATCGATCTTTTACGTCATCTAATTATCTGAAGTGAATATGGGATAATAATTGTGATTGGTTAACTATTCCCAGGATAGTACGGAAACCTCTAATGTCACCTTGACTTTTGTTTTGTTTTTCTCTTCGATATCTCGATATTATTACATAACTTATCTCGTTATTACTATATTGCTTCCTTATAAAGATCGAGGTAGTTATCTAGAAATCACGAGATAGCAAAAATTCAAGATGAGATGTGAAGGTTTTTAGCTCCGAAAAAAATGTTATTTTCTTGAATTTCTAAGTAAACATCTCTGGCCATCTAGAACCGAAACTTCGTACTGATTTCGCATATCCTTTTGTAGACATAAATGAGTGTGATGCCATGCCTTGTGGTCCAGGAAGTTGTCGGAACATTAACGGTTCCTTCGCATGTGATTGTCCAGTGGGACGTACTGGACCGACTTGTGGTCAAGGCAAGTGTTGTTAAGTTTGTAAACATTTAATTAGTCTGATATGATGCCAATAATGAATTGAGCGCAATGAGGTTATCCAGTAAAGTCCTTACGGTTACATCGATTTCAGAAAATGAAACAGCAATATTTTGAAGACTCACAAATGAATAGCACCTTATGTAAAAATTAAAAAATAAAATTACAAAGTCAGATACAGCAGTGCCAAACAACGAATTCAACTGCATAACACAACTGTATCCTCCTTCTAGAACTCTTTAGTAATGTTAAAGGCCCAAATTCTTAGGCCCGAGAGGCGACTGGGGAAAATACAAAGTGATCGAAAGGAGAATCAAACTTTAGATAAAGAGGTGCACTAGCCCCATGATTCAATAAATTTCGTCATTTTCATTTATCTGATAATAAAACTTGTTGTTCATGTAAAAAAATAGCGTCCTTTTTCGCCTTTTTGAGAAGGACGTATTTCTGATAATGCTAGATGTTTATCAATTGAACATTACAATGCCACATGTTTATAATCCAATGCCACATGTTTAATATCCAACATTGCAATGCCACATGTTTATAATCTAACATAATAATGCCACATGTTTATAATACAACATTATAATGCCACATGTTTATAATACAACATTATAATGCCACATGTTTAATATCCAACATTACAATGCCACATGTTTATAATCCAACATTACAATGCCACATGTTTATAATCCAACATTACAATGCCACATGTTTATAATCCAACATTTCAATGCCACATGTCTATAATCCAACATAATAATGCCACATGTTTATTATCCAACATTGCAATGCCACATGTTTATAATCCAACATAATAATGCCACATGTTTATAATCTAACATAATAATGCCACATGTTTATAATACAACATTATGATACCACATGTTTATTATCCAACATTGCAATGCCACATGTTTATAATCCAACATAATAATGCCACATGTTTATAATCCAACATTACAATGCCACATGTTTATAATCCAACATTATGATGCCACATGTTTCCCGTTTGCAGTGCTGCGGACGACGTTTGTATTCTTCCTGCCGGTATTAAACAGGACATTCAGTGCTGACTTGTCCAACGAATCATCACAGGAATTTATGTCGCTGTCTAAATCTTTCTGTGACGAGGTTAGCCAAACCTTCCCAATTATCTGTCTATGCCTATCGCTGATACATTGTATAGATCTGTCTGTCTTTTTATTACCGAGAGTTATATTGTACTATATGTTGTAATACAGTTTTAGACATAATACCAAAAGGTTATGACATGTCAATAATAATTTCCTTCAGAATTTCAAATTACATAAGCGACAGACGCGTCCTTTTGAAATTCACTAACACGAACCGTTTCTATATCTTAATTTAATATTTAATACAAAAGCATTTTTAAAAATTTCTAATACAGGTTGAAACAATCCTCCAGAGCAGCCAGCAACAATTTCCATATTTCTACGGCTGTAACGTTGCTAACTTCAGGTATTGTACATTGCCAACAATGAAATATTAATCCAATACAATCCTAACATAAATACATATTAACTTGAAATTCGCCTCATAAAACATGCTTAGAATATAAGTAAAATAAGCGGTTAGCGTTATACAGAGATGTGTTTTCCCACACGAATTTTTGAGGAACACGTGTTATTTGCTTTTGGTGATTAAACATTTATGACATATGATAATGTTTTTTCGTCATTTCCCGTTAGGGGACGATTACCATATCTACAGCATACGAAAAAAATCATGATAAAATTTATGAGTAACGATGCCCCCCACTCCCCTTCCTTTTTTTTTTTCTTTTTTTTTTTGAAAAAGTGTTCGTCCACTTATACGTTCATATATACCAGCGTAGGTATAGTGTATAAGTATATAGTTGGGAAGAAAAGAGATATGGCACGGGGAGGGGGGAAATGAAAGACAAATGTTTCCCTGTAGTAATAAATGCTGAGGGCCTTTTTAACGTCAATGATACCATAAAACACTCAAAAGAATTGCAAATGAAAACCTTTCCAATTTGGCCATAAACATTGTAGGAATTACAGAACAGCGTATACATTTTGTATTTTAGATTCGAACGTGAATCAGTATACTGTTAATGTGTTATCTTATTAAACGGAAGATATTGACAAGTTTCGTATATTCCATAGATTGATAATTTTCCTTGTAGAATCAAACTGGAATTCAGTGACATCGATTTTATTAACTAAGAGTAAACGATTTCATCATAAATGTTGAACTTACTTTTTGATTGTTATAACACTAATTCAGCATATTATTTTTCTTACAAGGAACAACCCATTCATTATGAATGTTGAACTTACGTTTGATGGCAACACGACTGTTTCATCACTACAATCTGCTCGGACCCACTTGTTGAACAAAAAACCAGCGTTATACTCGGGCAAGTTTGGAGTGACCTTAGGCGATTTAGTGGTGGAAGTTGAGAACTATAATGCTACGAAGAAAGCATGGCACGCTCATCTTGTAAACTTGGCGTTCAATACCAGTCTGTTGGACCCGGAATCTGTCAGCTACAAAGCAGTCGATAACAGTTTGTGTTCAGATGTAGGTGTAATTGCATCGTTATGAGCCATTTTATATAAGAAAATGTTTTGTTCATAAAAGTTTTATGAATATTTATCAGTTTCCTTACTAGTAAACTGATACTTAAAGGAAGTTCATGAGAAAAACAAACAAACAAACAAACAAACAAACAAAACAAAACGAAAAACCGCGATAATAAAAATGAAATATTTCAAACTCTTGGCTTATCAGAAGAACTGCATATTGTCAGTTTTCGTGACTGTTGAGAATAAAAAAAATATAATTGTTTCGTTGTTGTTAAAGGTTTTCTACTGTAAAAAAAACCTTTCGCTACATCATCAAGCCTGAATATTTTATCATCATTATATTATACAATATTTTCTGGAGACTGCTTCTAAAACACATTTCAGAAGTCTCCCTAACGATATAAGTTATAAAAAGATTGATAGCATACATTAGAAACAGAATTTTCTCAAATATTCGTCATGTCTGCTTTTGAAAAAAAATATAATGAAGTATAATACTGAAAAAGTACACGAAATGTGTTCACAGGTGTTTGGTATATATATATATACTATTCATCAAACAAACGGTTTACATGCTTCTCTTTCTATCCTACCTAGCTCCTGGTAAATGTTTCCATTTCTCCATGCGAATCGCATAAGTGCTGATTTCAGATGAAAAAATGTCAGAGTTCACGTTTCAAATTTACACAAAAAACAAATTTCCCAGGAAATATTCTAAACTTTTTGTTTCATTACAGATAAGTTTCCTGATGGAGAACTCTTCACCATTCGCTCAGAATTACATTGGATGTATTGTGGAAAATATTCAGTAAGTTATTCAAAGATTGGGTTTTGTAGTCTTTGCATATTTTGTATGGCTTTTTATCAAACTTTCCTACAGAACGATGAGTTAATTTCAGCATGCTGGATTTTATTTTTTTCAGGGATTCAAATATTATCATGACAATAAATTATAATAAAACTTGTGTTACAATAGGGCAAATGTGAGCAGTTTTAAAAATATATTTCGCCGGAGACGTATCAATGCAAATTTGTCGATTTTCGGAGATCGGTACCTGTAGGGCAGGTTGCCGGTATCACAACATTAAGAAAGTTTATGTGCCGTTAGAATATCTGCGACAAAATTAGGAATCATAAGCGGTGGTAGAAATATTTGGTCATGATAAAAAGCTTCTGTCGTTTGCGCTGCCGGGGTGAGCAAGAAACCGCAATGACGTTATGGCTTCTTTAATCTCGGTAGATACCGGAAGCGCTGTAATGGATCAGCGGATATCCGGTAGCTTCATTGTGTACTGTACTGGTACCTCTGTGTGAAACTATAGCCCTGTCGATGAACTATCATCGTACTACCGTTCTTAGCAATGTACAACTATCGGCACTTCTGTCGAAAGGAAAACAACAAAACAACGGTATTTCATTGAAACTGCTGATACTTGATCGGTGAATTTAAAGTGTTTCGCGTATGTCAACACAGTCGATTTAATTTTGTGCTCCGATTTAGTCCTAGCGTAGTAAATAGGCATTGTATAACATGGTTTTAACGGAAAGCCAGAAAAAAGTATTTGTATGTAGATATGATATAAATATAACCCACAGGATTCATGACATAGGTTATAGATTTCTCAATTAGCTCTAATGTTAATTAATATATTTATTTGTTCATTAATTTTTTTCTATTTGACGACAATAGCAAAATATCCCCCTAGAAAGTATGTTTCATGTTAAAGCAGCGACAATAACATTCGTATGTTTCTTGTTTATTTCCCTAGAAACGCTACCAATATAAGCAGTTCGTCATTGGCTACCTTGATGATATATATGGAAGGGACGTTTAACGCAGGAAGTCTAGAGGACAGTTTATCAGACTTCCTGTCCAGCAGGCGCTCACTCGTCAGGTTCGGAGACTACATGGGACACACTTTAGGGAATTACATCGTGTTCTCCTCCCACTACGCTGGATATGTTGATGTCCCTCTCACATTACAAGTCCTCAATCAAATGTGGACAAACGACCTTGCCGATCCAAGAACTGAAGCTTACAGACAGCTAGCCACACCTTTGTGTACAGCGGTAAGTTTTTTTATAAAACGAAAAGAAAATGAGGCTAGTCCCATATTGACGTAATGAGGGACTGCTATATATCCAAATTTTGGTTATTTTGCTTCATTTGTCAATATCCAAGTATATTTTTGCCCCGTGACATTAGTAATTTCTTTGTTATAGTCCCCTAAATTCTTCGCGGAAGCATATATTCGCCGCTTTGTCCGTCCGTCCGTCCTGTCTTGTCCATAGTATAACTTTGTTGAAAGTTAAGCAAGGAAAATGAAACTTTTTTACACATTGGCGACACTGAGGCGATGTACAGCGTATCACATTCACAGTCCTTAACCCCACGACAACAGAGTTATTGACATTTGTTAAAAGTTCGTGTCTGGAGCATAACTTCGGTTGTATCTAAAGTCGGATATTGAAACTTGGTTAATATTTTGATCATACTAAGACGATGTGCAGTGCATAAAATTCAGGGCCATTGACCCTTCAATTACAGAGTTATTGCCATATGTTAAAATCTCTTGTACAGAGCATAACTTTAATTGCTTTAAAACTAAGATAATGAAACTAAATGTATACATGTGCTCCTTAATTACAGAGTTATTGCCCTTTGATAAAATTTCTTCCCTGTGTACAACTTTGCTTTCATTGAAGCTGGAATAAATGAACTTGGTATAAATATTATTTATCAGTAATAATTAAGAGGTATATATGCAATTTATTTCAGGTTACCAACCTCATATTCAGGAACAGTACTTTGGCTGGTGACTTTAAAGAGTGTAAGGACGTTCGATTTGGGTAATTATTACATGATTGTCACAAGAATTTTAGGAGTTGCTTGCAAGATGAAACATTTTGTTTTTTTTTCGCCATGTTTCAATAATGCATACTCATGTTTATTTTCCTATTTTATGGCGACAAATTAAAGATGTACGTTAATAACGGTAGTTTATCGGTATTTAGCAGAATTTGTGGACTCGTCCATATCATTTAACGATGTTCTAGTGGGTCCATTGGTTACAGTTTCTTGTCGTTGGTAATTTATGATAGCGCTTGTTTCTCACTGGAGTGGTTAAGTGCAAGGGGAAGCGGCATAAACATGAAAGTGAAAACGAAAACCATGACAGAAAATTGTGAAAAGAAAGTACTGTGTGATGTCGATCCTGGTCCGGTGATTTGACAAGGACTATACATTATACACTCATATATAAGGCTTGCGTCACATTTCTTGCCCGCAAGCCTACGGGGCTATATAATGTTACCCATGTATGTCCGTCCGTCCTTTTCAACTCAATTTGTTCCGTATGAATGGGAGCCGGATAATTTACGTCTGAGGGATTTCCTAGTTTTCTGTAATTTCTCAAAATCCTGTTTTGCGGATTTTTTTTAGGGAAACGCCACCGGTTGTTGACTTATCACTTAGGTTTGATTCAGCCAACATGACGTATGACGTAAGAAACTTGGATTTCTATACGTTAATCAAGGACAGCACACTGCAGCAGGTCTACTTTGACTATTATAGTCGTATACTCGGACCATTACTCGTGTTTCATTCGTCATGGGGCAGGATCGCTTACGGTAAGTGTTTAACTCATGTAGAAATCCTACTATCATGGCAAAATTAAACCAAATTTATACCAGTTATATAGAAATCAATTATAATATACATGAATATTCAATGATAATATGTATAAATATTCCATTATAATACACATATCCAGTCATAATATACACGAGTGTTCAATTACACTGTACATGAATATTCCATTATAATATAGCTGAATATTCAAATATGATATACATGAATATTCAAATATGATATACATGAATATTCAAATATGATACACATGAATATTCAAATAGGATATACATGAATATTCAATTATGATATACATGAATATTCAAATATGATATACATGAATATTCAAATATGATATACATGAATATCAGATTATAATTTATCTGAATATTTCAATAACTCAGATATAAACAAGACAGCGTTAATCTCATGATCTACAAAATACTATGTTTCGGAATGCTAATCTCTTTTTCCCTTTTATACGATTTTATGATGGACTTTTCTGATGCTCGTTAGTATATCTTGTGGTTCCGTTATAAGTAAACGTGACGTAACACACCTGGCTTACATTACTTGTTGCCAATGAAGCCAGAGACGCCTCTCCTTCCGGAGCATCTGACATTATTCTCTTTGTACTTCTTAGGACTCTCCGTGAAAATATTTCTTTCTTCATATTTTGTCCTTAGGTTAGTTTCAGCTCGTGTTAAAATTTGATTAAAACTCTTGTGATAAGTAATATTTTTTTATCGTTTTAGTCTGATACATATAAAGAACCTTGCTTTTTCTTGACAAGTCAGCTCTTTTTTTTTAAATAGTTAAGTGGAATATCGAGAAATCCATAGCCATAAAAATATTAAGGATCAAGATATCATCTAGAGCCTAAATACCATACAAGCCAACCATGTAACAGCAACAATAGACATAACCACGGTAGACTTATTATGAACAGTGTGTCATTATTTCTGGGTGTTAAAGCCAATTCATTACCGAGGCCGACCTACGTGCCACTGATAATGGTATAAGCTGATGAACTAGTGTTTTTCATTTCGTTTTTATAGATGCTGTGCTGATTGATACAGATTTTGAATTCTACAACATCAAATATGTCCCTGATCACAGTAACACGAATTCAGCAGTGTTCAAGGATTTCCAACTTCTTTTCTGTAGAGACGTATGTATCGAACCCGAACTGTAGTTTTTCTGTGTCACTACAAACTGACATTATCTTTATTTGGAACTATTTTTCCGTATTAATTTGTACGTAACTTCACAACTGATTTTCATGGTTTCTGTTTTTCAAACAATTATCATTTGTAGATTAAGCATTTGAAAAAGAATAAAGATAGTAGATAGAATTTTAGTTTCTTCGACTGAAATTTGGTCAATAAAAAAAAAAATACTCTCTCAGTGCTTGTGGTGTGGTAGGCCTACGAGACCGGATATGGTTCCATACAAGCAGGGCCACTGGAGAGAAGCTTTTCTGTGTCGTTCTTTATCAATGACGTCATTGCTATTGGGTAAACCAAAATTGGTCAACTGTTATCCAAATTGCAATACTTTTTTAGTTTTCTTTAAATTTAGCTAAATTGCCTGCGGTTTGTTTTCCCGGGAGAATTCCCATTCCAGGATAACTCTGTTTGTTGTGAAGGGTCTGTAACAAACAAACAAACAAACAAACACCAGTTTAAAGACGTGTTCCATTTTATATTTTTTTCAGATTGATGCGTTTATGGCGGCTACGTCACTGAAGGACCGTTACTATGGATGTGTGATTGAAGCTATCGGGTAGGTCCCGGATAACTATTTTGTTAGAGACATGGTACTATATAGGTCACTGTCGTAGAGTTAAGTTGGAAATTAATTAAAAACACATCACATCCACTAAGACAACAAATTACTAATATTAAACAGCATCATGTCTTCAAATTCTGTTAACACAAACTTAAATGCCTTAGACATAGGATATGAAAAAAGTAGATAGATTTGTACATATTCGCCAAATTCAACCGTAAGTGGATTTAACAAATGATTATACAGTAATGGAAGCCCTTGGTCATTAGCAATTTCTCCTGCTGCTTTTGGATAATGCAAAGAAAGAATAATCCATGTGATTTATTCAATAATGTTCCTAAAATATGTATCCATGGTAACAATGGTCGTGTTATCATCAAGTCGGAAGCATTTTCATCAGACAAGGGAAGGAACTGACAGAGGACGTAAGCTAAGAATATTTTAATGGGGGCTGGAGAGTTTCTTTTTAAACTAAACGTCATCAAAAGCAATATGTTCTGCAATGCATAACCGTAGTCACAGATATTACAGTAAGTTGCTGCCATTTCGTTCGTTTTATGGATGTTTGTATAGTGTCTACTATATCTTTCAGTGATACTCCACCCCACAATTTTACCCTCCGGACTGTTTTTAACGGAACAGATGACGTCACCCAACAGGAAATTATCACTGCAATAGACAATGGCGCTCCAAGTAGCACATTTGGCGACAAACTGATTTGGCAGATCGGCCAGGAGCTTGTGTATCTGGCAGAGCGTTCGATGGGTCAGCCGGTCAACATGTCGGACTACACAACACCAGTCCCTCCTATCATTGGTCAGTTTTTCTCAAGATATTGTCGAATAAATTTGGTGCGAAAAATATGTTAATTCTGAAATGGACAGAAATTAACGGTAGACTATCGACTTTTTTGAAAAAAATGATTTCCATATTTCCCCAAATGTGAAGATGGTTCTAAATTAGATCTACATACAATGTATCATTGTATAATATCTGAAACGTACAGGGTCATATGTATCAATTTATCAAAGATTTACCAGATTTTTGGGCCAGATTTATCAATTTATCAAAGATTTACAAGATTTTGGGCCAGATTTATCAATTTATCAAAAGATTTACCAGATTTTGGGCCAGATTTATCAATTTATCAAAAGAATTACAAGATTTTGGGCCAGATTTATCAATTTATCAAAAGATTTACTAGATTTTGGGCCAGATTTATCAATTTATCAAAGATTTACTAGATTTTGGGCAGATTTATCAATTTATCAAAAGATTTACAAGATTTTGGGCCAGATTTATCAATTTATCAAAAGATTTACTAGATTTTGGGCCAGATTTATCAATTTCACAAAGATTTACCAGATTTTGGGCCAGATTTATCAATTTCACAAAGATTGACTAGATGTTTGGGCAGATTTATCAATTTCTCAAAGCTTTACTAGATTTTCAGGGCCAGATTTATCAATTTATCAAAGAATTACTAGATTTTGGGTCAGATTTATCAATTTATCAAAGCTTTACTAGATTTTGGGCCAGATTTATCAATTTATCAAAGATTTACTAGATTTTGGGCAGATTTATCAATTTATCAAAAGATTTACTAGATTTTGGGCCAGATTTATCAATTTATCAAAAGATTTACTAGATTTTAGGCCAGATTTATCAATTTCACAAATATTTACAAGATTTTGGGCCAGATTTATCAATTTCACAAATATTTACCAGATTTTGGGCCAGATTTATAAATTTCACAAAGATTGACTAGATGTTTGGGCAGATTTATCAATTTCTCAAAGCTTTACTAGATTTTCAGGGCCAGATTTATCAATTTATCAAAGAATTACTAGATTTTGGGTCAGATTTATCAATTTATCAAAAGATTTACCAGATTTTGGGCCAGATTTATCAATTTATCAAAGCTTTACTAGATTTTGGGCCAGATTTATCAATTTATCAAAAGATTTACTAGATTTTGGCCAGATTTATCTATTTCACAAAGATTTGCTAGATTTTGGCCAGAAAAATAATTTATCAAAGATTGACTAGATTTTGGGTAGATTTATCAATTGATCAAAGCTTTACTAGATTTTTGGGCAGATTTATCAATTTATCAAAAGATTTACAAGATTTTGGGCCAGATTTATCAATTTATCAAAAGATTTACAAGATTTTGGGCCAGATTTATCAATTTATCAAAAGAATACTAGATTTTGGGCCAGATTTATCAATTTCTCAAAGATTTACTAGATTTTGGGCAGATTTATCAATTTATCAAAGATTTACAAGTTTTTGGGCAGATTTATCAATTTATCAAAAGATTTACAAGATTTTGGGCCAGATTTATCAATTTATCAAAAGATTTACAAGATTTTGGGCCAGATTTATCAATTGATCAAAAGATTTACCAGATTTTGGGCCAGATTTATCAATTTATCAAAAGGTTGACTAGATGTTTGGGCAGATTTATCAATTTATCAAAGATTTACTAGATTTGAGTTAGATTTATCAATTTATCAAAGATTTACTAGATTTTGGGTCAGATTTATCAATATCAATATAATATTTGTCAATATATGCATTTAAGATAAGATTATTCTGTCCACATATTATGATGACGTTGTACACATTTCAGTGTTCACGGAGTTCATTGTGACGTTTCAAGCTCTTAATCTCACATATACGTCCGCACTCGGCGATCGAACATCAGCGGAGTTTTCTTCACTCGCTCGACCACTAAGAGAGGAGGTATGCAAACACAGAGGATTTTCCTTCTAAACAATTTTCATGTTTGAATTTTTAGTATATTTAGGAAATAAAAACATTTGTTAGTTTTTATTATGCTGTCATTTACGTTTTCAAACGAACAGACATAAGGATGTATTTTCAAATGATAACTTACATACATATTGAGTGATATGACACCAGCTATTAAATTTCTCACCTTGAAATGTGCCTTAATACAGTTTATTGATTCAAGAAAACATATTCTATAAGTCACGCTAGTCTGTATCTAATCCTATATGAGAATGTCCCGCCATTTTGTAAGAGGCTTATAGTATTACCGATGCCTGTTCGTCCCGTCCCGGATCAGTGTAATATTTGAAAAGCCCTCAACGGATTTGGTTCATATTTACCCAATAGTATCATAACATCATGTTCTACACATTATTAGTTTCTGGTTTCCACAGAAACGGAAATCCATGTCTCATAGACATTTGCTATTTATTGAGAGGCGTTATTTTGTGTGTGTTTTTTAAACAATACTCTGTGCTGGCTGTGTAAAGCTGGATTACGGTAATAATTTAAACGAAAATCGGAAATGTATCATCTAGTTTGAAGTTTGTAAATACCGTCTTAAATCATTCTTCTGTAACACTTAGTATATTGTAAAGACTAACATTTTGAGGGCTTCTTACTTTTCCGTTGTTTTCGGGACGGAAGCAAATCAGAAAACAGAAAGAAACACAATTCCATTCATTTCATGACCTCTTTAAAAGTACACTGCTTTTACATCAAGTTTTTGGTGTAACCGCGAAAAGTTCAAACGAAATAAAATTTATCTTTACATTATTGTTTTAAATAAAAAAAAACGTCTCGCGAAATCGGGAAACATTAGATCTTACAGCGAACACATACTGTGAATTTATGTATGGTCACGGTGCTATAGTCTACTAATGGTAAAACGATATGATTTTATTATTTTCGAGTCAGTGGCGTAGCCAGGATCGAAAGTTGAGGGGGGGGGGGGCAAAAATCTGGCAACGCCGGCGAAGCCGTACGTCGCGAGCGCCGAAGGCGCGAAGCTTTGGCTAGGAGTCTGGGGGCCCTCCCCCAGAAAATTTTGGCTCCATTTCCTGCATTTTGAGCGTATTTTGAAGGAAAATAACGACACAATAATACTGGGATAAGTCGATATAATGTAGCTGAGTGTAGTTTGTGTGGTGTTAGTTTCGACAGAATGCAAGTAGAATCGATAAAATCACTGAAATATAGATATGAAAAATACAGATGCCCTCCCCCCTCTTGCCTACACCAGTGTTTCGAGGACATATGGACTTCTTGATAAAGAATGTCCGTAAAGAAAACCCTGAAAATAAAATTCCCACGAAAATTAATGATTCTTCAGTAAAACCGTACCCGTCACGAATTGCATATACTTGTGTATATCAATGTAAATTTCTATTGTGTTGATGCCATGTCATTTTCATTGTCCTTAGGTGAATACTATATTTACAAACAAACAAGATATGGATGATTTCATTTCCACATTGGTCCTTGAGTTTCGGTAAGTTCATTTGCATATAAAAGCCTTGCCGATGAATAAGTTCTGAATGAGTTATCTTTCTTGTTACATGGTAAAGAGACTGTTAAATGTATACGAGAATTTTCATTTATTTAGATGTGTTTTAACAGAAATACGTTAGGTTTGTTGGGCTATTCTTACAAGAAAAATAACAGATTGATAGAAAAATCTAAATTATCACAACAAATATTAGAATCACTGATGACTGGTAGTGTAACGCTATAAGAATCATGCACACACAGTTCTTGCGGCTTGTCGCAGATCAATATTTTTGTCTAATATCAATAAAAGAATGATAATTCACAGTACAGATCCTAATAAAATTGCAAACCATATTTCTTAAACAAAATGGTAAGTATAAAGCTAATGTATTAGAAAAGGCAAATTAAACGTTTTGTGAAGCAAAAGAAAATATATAGTCAGTGGACAAACACAGAAATATGGTGTACCTTTCTATTACCAAGCTGTATGTTTTTGGGACAATTTTTGTAGTCTGGATACACAACTGACTTACAAATTTTCTTACTAAGGGGATACATTGTAAACATTATCATTCGTGCATTGTAATTGAAAGCAGGGAATGTACAATACATCTTATTCCTTACAATTAAGATATGTGTTGTACATAGAAAAATTAGTACTAGCATAGAAAGTACGTGGCATTATGTTCATTACCATTCGGACAAGCAGCGTACTCCATGATCAAAATGTTTTGTCATCGTCTGTATAAACTTATCATTAATTTAGAAAATGATACTTCCATATCAGACGTTATTTTTCAATGATCATACTAGCGAAGTTTCACTGTTATATTCCTTTCAAATCTATGGATGTAAAATCATTCCCAACGTTAGACAAATTCTTCTATCGCAATCCTTGTACATCCAACATGTCTCTACATCTGTGATAGAAGAACGCCCATGTAGAGTGACAACGCGACTTCCTTGTATGAGAAAATGGGATACAAAGGCTGGAAAATTTGGTCTTACTAACTGGAATGTAAGGATGATATATATTTAGTCAGAATATTAAGTAGAAAGTAGAACAGAGAATATTTAATGTACACTAAAAGAATCATCGAAAAGGAACACGGGGAAAGAATATAGCAAGACAGTATAGCTAAGATTTAGTTAATTATCCTTATAGAAACCGTGGTTTTATTTGGTTCATACCGTTATATATTAAGGTTTCATTGGTCAAGATTAAAGAGTCAAAGGTCACATTTCATAACTTCTGCTGACTCAGCAGTGAAACATGCATGGGAGACATACATGTCTTACCGGCATTTTCTTGATCATATCTACCTAACCATGGCATATCCACACCACGTTACAATGTCATAGATCCACACCACGTTACAATGTCATATCAACATCACGTTACAATGTCATCTCAACACCACGTTACAATGTCATATCAACACCACGTTACAATGTCATATCCACACCACGTTACAATGTCATATCAACACCACGTTACAATGTTATACCCACACCACATTACAATGTTATATCAACACCACGTTATAATGTCATAATAACACCACGTTACAATGTCATATCAACACCACGTTACAATGTCATATCAACACCACGTTACAATGTCATACCCACACCACGTTACAATGTCATATCCACATGCCTCCTCATTTTGATCCCGAAAAAAAGGAAAACGGAAACTTTGGACAAGAACTCTACTTCAATTATAGAAAGAAAATTGTGCGTTCAATGTATAATCACGGTGAAAGTGTACCTAACAGTGAGATAACATACATCTGACATATGAGTCTGGACTTCAGGACAGTAAAAATCGTCCTACATCAAAATAAACTTGAAATACTTGCTGTGCGTTTAAGTCACTGGTAAGAAATGCATATTTTGAAAATCACTAGTAATTAAAGTATTAGGAAATCCATATCGCGCATCAGTATCATTTCATCATTATTACAAAGTATATTAACGTTCATTGCGATCACTGCCATTTCGAATTGTATCATCAATTGTTGTCACTTTAAAAAAAAATTGTCTAGTCATTTTATTGAGAGGTTTTTATCGATATCATCAGAGAGAATCCGGATGAGGTAGATGTGACACTGATCTTCGAAGGACCTCAGGTTTCTACAATGGAATCAAAGATAACTGACATATTGTTGGAGTACGCTAGACGGGCATCTAGTAGTACCGGGCAACCAGCTTTTATGATTGGAACTCTCCTGTTTGACCAGGTCAATATCGCTATTAAACGGTCCATCGTTTACACCACAAATACCACTACAACTTCAACAACTACGTCGACTAGCACAACGACTACAACAACACCAGCAACAACGTCTACCACTCCCGATACATCTGCTGGTAATGTATCCTGGGCTTCATTTTTTCATACCATAAACATACAGTCGGACCTCGTTATCTCGAGGTCACCGGGACCGTAGAAAAACTTCGAGTTATCCAAGTGTTCGATGGAAATGAGTTGGAATTTTTGGTGTGAATTTTTAACCGGGACCGACGAAATACTTCATATTAAAGGAATCTTCGGCTAATATGAGTTCGAGAAAACGAAGTTCCACTGTACTTTTTTAAGCGTTTTTCGCGTTGAAAGTTTTGGACTGAAATATATTTGACCTAATTGCCACTTATGTTAACTGTTTATAAAAGAAGATAGAAATTATTACTGATTCGCGTACTTACCATTGCACTTATTTTCCAAAAAAAAATGATTGCACCAAATTGTGTTTACAATATGTATCCTCATTCAAGTATACCTCAACATCATGCTATCACTTCATTTTGTGCTGAGCTTGCCGGGCTTAATTATTTCAGGAAATATCTGCGAAGCATAATTGATAACAAAATAACAAGGTTTAATACAGATATGAAAAAAAATCCTTGGATTTCAGCTCTTGCCCAGAAACGACTTGAAAATCCTTAATGAATTTCTTTTGTGTTGAAATAAGATATAAGACGTAAATAACTTTTCTGAAGGGTTATACGATGAAATCAAGATTAGATTTGTTTTTCGTTCTCGCGAATGTCAAGTGCAACCTAAAACCACAAAGATACGAGTAATTTCCTGTTTAAGGATCAAGAACTCACGTTTGACTGAAAGTAGGCCATAATTAATTCAATATAAAAGAGACGTCATATCATAGACTTTTGCATTTTTAAATACTTTGTAACCAAAAGTTGTACTTTTCCCCCAAATGTGGAGTGCTTAAAATAATTAGTTCTTGAATATAATGTCTAGAAATGTGTGTACGAAATATGATAAGAAATTGTTCATACTGTAATGTAACGTTACAGAGGTAAGTAAAAGATAAGTAATTACAGAGTATATACAACAAATTAAACAACGCGTAACAAACAAAATTATAACAAAATAAAACGAAAATCACTTGACACGTAAACGAAAATTCCGTTACTACATCACAATCGACGAAGGGTACCGGAATCCGCCGAAGTTATGACTGAAAAATAGATATGCTAATTAACAAAACGGAATTCGAATGTCAGCTCGAAGTAATAAGCAATAAGATCGTTTTTTTCCGGTAAGGTTAACTTTTTTTGCTCCATTGACGACACTCACCATGTTATTCTAATTAAATATACTGATTCCCCTTGTTAGCAACCTCGTTCTCATTTGGGAACGTGACATTACTTAATTGGATTGAACCAGATTTACATGTCGAATATCGTTGATGAAGTAGAAGACGCTTACTCTTCCGGAACACATGGTCTTATTCTCCTTGTACTCTTTCAGTGGTCTCCGCGTAAATCTCTTTCTAAACATCAAAGTACATTTGAACTTATAGACAAAGCATGAAATCTTGTAAGAAAACTAGAATTGTGATATTAGTTATATGAGCTGTCAAAATACGATTAAGTAGATTTATATATTGTTTACATATCTGTCGTTTGCCTAACTTTTTATTGCTTTGCTTCAGTGCCCTGTGAAGGCGTCACTTCCTTTGGCGAAGTTCGAGTCCCCTTTCCAAACCATTGCCGTAAATACTACATTTGCTTTGAGTCCGTTGCTATAGAAACAGAGTGCCCGCCTGGACAAGCTTTCGACAATGCCATTGCTGTCTCCTGCACCCCCGACCTCAGCTGTGTAGACTGATGTGCATTAAGACAGATCAGTAACATTTAATTGACCTCTGATCATTCATGCAAAATAAAATATCACTTACTGTAAGTTATTTAAAATTCGTGGGAGATTTTTGCGTTAATCTTACTACAGCTATTTAGCGAGTATTTCACGCCAATTTACGAATTGTTCCATAACAACAAATTTATTTTCGGTACTGCAATATATGCTTTACGAAAGCACGTGTTCAAATATTCATGAGCAAATTCAAATATTTGAGTTCACGAAAAAAACACCGCGAAAATAAAGTAATTTACAGAATTCACCACAAAAATTATTGTTTATCCAGTCGTTGATAGGTCATAAGTTTTCCATTATCTTCATTCTTACTTCATTTTTACATCGATTTGTTAAACATTTAATCATGGAATTTTCTTCTTTGTTGTTGCTGTACTTTGATAATATTTCGCGATTTTTATTTTCCCTATTGTTTACAACACCACACTCACCTGCTATGTATGGCGAGTTAATTAATCCCGCATGATTGTCACATTTCGAAAGATATAAATGTTTTGATGTATGTATACTCTATTTTAATCTGCAATGATTCCAATATTCCTATTTAATCAACATACTTTTAACGGTTATTATTTTTAAATGTTTTCACAATTGAAGCGAAATCATATCCAAGGATTTCTACTTTCACTGTTTTTCACAATTTTGTTTGAAGGAAAATGAGGTTCTAGCTGTTACCTCAACATCCATACTCCAGGAGTTACGATCACTTTCGCTCTCTGCACCCTAGAACATGCCATGGAAAAACTGAAGGTTCCATGTGCAACACCTTATAGACAAGACGAAAAGACTAGTTTGATCCTTTAATGTACATCAAACGAATCTCGATGTCACGTAATGGTATGTTGAAACGGCTTTGAGCTTGAGTGTCACTCCTTTGTGATCTTCAAAAGGAGCGAATCAGCCTGTGAATGGTCAGTGTTTTCTCCTGAAACCAATCAAATTACTTCGCGTGTGCCTTCAATTTTGCCATTACATGTTCCAGGGGTGCAGAGAGCGAAAATGATCGTTAGCCCTGGAGTATCCAGGATGCATGTTACCTGTGATTATGTGCCATAATTAATATTAACATAGCATTGCATGATTCTTGTATACATTGAATTCAGGTGTGCAATATTTGTCGTGTTTATTTTCTGTATCCTTATGTAATATACTGTATATGCTGATAAGAATATCACTTTGTATGTGTTTTTTTGTAATAAAAGATAGACACGGGGAAGTAAATTTGTATGCTTCACAATGACACTGAGCTGATATAAAATGGTTCCGTTATTTAACGGTTGAAACAACAAAAAAACTGCGTTCCGCAGAGCTTTCACCTCTTTCGGTGTCTCCCTGAGATTAACAGATATGAAAAGTACATCCAATGTCACGTGATTTTGTGAACCAATGATATATCGGTATACATTGTATCCTTTCTACACATTTATATATATGTGTGTATGTAAACAAATACATTTCATCAATAAACTGAAAACCCTATATATTTGTATCATTTCTTTGTTTTGTTTGTTTTAGCTAACTTGGCTCACGTGACAAGTGAGCTTATGGCTTGGCAAAGCGACCTGCGTCCGTCTGTCCGTCCTGAAATTTTTTTTTATAGATCGCTGCTAGTTATAAACATTCAGTATTTTTTTTATGAAAATTTGGTAATTTAGACTTAACGCTTTCAACGATTTCTTCCAATCGGAAGAAAAAAAATTGACCAAATTTTGTCAAGAGAATAATAACACCAAGAGACTGATGGTGTCGACTTAAGTGGGAAATTTCGAACAGTGATATGAAGAAAAAAATAACGAAAACAAATTAAATATATGCATTAATTGTTTGATCAGTATGTTATTTAGTTAACGCCCTTAATGCTAGTGACATCAAAAGGTATGGAGATTTCCACTTTTTCATATACGAGTGTACTCTGGAGCCATACACAATATATAATAGTTAAAATTTATGTCTTAACTCTAGTGTAGGGGTTGGACGATAGTTAGGCTACTGTAGGATATTTACGGTACATGTAGTGACATGTACCTGTTTACTGTGTAGGATATTTACGGTACATGTAGTGACGTGTCCCTGTTTACTGTGTAGGATATTTACGGTACATGTAGTGACGTGTCCCTGTTTACTGTGTAGGATATTTACGGTACATGTAGTGACAACGTGTCCCTGTTTACTGTGTAGGATATTTACGGTACATGTAGTGTCGTGTCCCTGTTTACTGTGTAGGATATTTACGGTACATGTAGTGACGTGTCCCTGTTTACTGTGTAGGATATTTACGGTACATGTAGTGACGTGTCCCTGTTTACTGTGTAGGATATTTACGGTACATGTAGTGAGGATATTTACGGTACATGTAGTGACCCTGTTTACTGTGTAGGATATTTACGGTACATGTAGTGACGTGTCCCTGTTTACTGTGTAGGATATTTACGGTGTAGGATATTTACGGTACATGTAGTGACGTGTCCCTGTTTACTGTGTAGGATATTTACGGTACATGTAGTGACGTGTCCCTGTTTACTGTGTAGGATATTTACGGTACATGTAGTGACGTGTCCCTGTTTACTGTGTAGGATATGTACGGTGCAATAGTGACATGTCCCTGTTTACTGTGTAGGATATTTACGGTACATGTAGTGACGTGTCCCTGTTTGCTGTATAGGATATTTACGGTACATGTAGTGACGTGTCCCTGTTTACTGTGTAGGATATTTACGGTACATGTAGTGACGTGTCCCTGTTTACTGTGTAGGATATTTACGGTACATGTAGTGACAAGTCCCTGTTTACTGTGTAGGATATATACGGTACATGTAGTGACAAGTCCCTGTTTACTGTGTAGGATATTTACGGTACATGTAGTGACGTGTCCCTGTTTACTGTGTAGGATATTTACGGTACATGTAGTGACGTGTCCCTGTTTACTGTGTAGGATATTTACGGTACATGTAGTGACAAGTCCCTGTTTACTGTGTAGGATATTTACGGTACATGTAGTGACGTGTCCCTGTTTACTGTGTAGGATATTTACGGTACATGTAGTGACGTGTCCCTGTTTACTGTGTAGGATATTTACGGTACATGTAGTGACAAGTCCCTGTTTAATGTGGGATATTTACTGTACATGTAGTGACGTATCCCTGTTTAGTATGTAGGATATTTACGGTACATGTAGTGACGTGTCCCTGTTTACTGTGTAGGATATTTACGGTACATGTAGTGACGTGTCCCTGTTTACTGTGTAGGATATTTACATGTAGTACACTGTGTAGTAGTGACGTGTCCCTGTTTACTGTGTAGGATATTTACGGTACATGTAGTGACGTGTCCCTGTTTACTGTGTAGGATATTTACGGTACATGTAGACGTGTCCCTGTTTATGTGTAGGATATTTACGGTACATGTAGTGACGTGTCCCTGTTTACTGTGTAGGATATTTACGGTACATGTAGTGACGTGTCCCTGTTTACTGTGTAGGATATTTACGGTACATGTAGTGACGTGTCCCTGTTTACTGTGTAGGATATTTACGGTACATGTAGTGACGTGTCCCTGTTTACTGTGTAGGATATTTACGGTACATGTAGTGACGTGTCCCTGTTTACTGTGTAGGATATTTACGGTACATGTAGTGACGTGTCCCTGTTTACTGTGTAGGATATTTACGGTACATGTATTTATGTAGTGACGTGTCCCTGTTTACTGTGTAGGATATTTACGGTACATGTAGTGACGTGTCCCTGTTTACTGTGTAGGATATTTACGGTACTGTACATGTAGTGACGTGTCCCTGTTTACGTGCCCTGTTTACTGTGTAGGATATTTACACATGTAGTGACAAGTCCCTGTTTACTGTGTACGTACATGTAGTGACCCCTGTTTACTGTGTAGGATATTTACGGTACATGTAGTGACGTGTCCCTGTTTACTGTGTAGGATATTTACGGTACATGTAGTGACGTGTCCCTGTTTACTGTGTAGGATATTTACGGTACATGTAGTGACGTGTCCCTGTTTACTGTGTAGGATATTTACGGTACATGTAGTGACATGTCCCTGTTTACTGTGTAGGATATTTACGGTACATGTAGTGACGTGTCCCTGTTTACTGTGTAGGATATTTACGGTACATGTAGTGACGTGTCCCTGTTTACTGTGTAGGATATTTACGGTACATGTAGTGACGTGTCCCTGTTTACTGTGTAGGATATATACTGTACATGTAGTGACGTATCCCTGTTTAGTATGTAGGATATTTACGGTACATGTAGTGACGTGTCCCTGTTTACTGTGTAGGATATTTACGGTACATGTAGTGACAAGTCCCTGTTTACTGTGTTGGATATTTACGGTACATGTAGTGACGTGTCCCTGTTTACTGTGTAGGATATTTACGGTACATGTAGTGACGTGTCCCTGTTTACTGTGTAGGATATTTACGGTACATGTAGTGACAAGTCCCTGTTTACTGTGTAGGATATTTACGGTACATGTAGTGACGTGTCCCTGTTTACTGTGTAGGATATTTACGGTACATGTAGTGACGTGTCCCTGTTTACTGTGTAGGATATTTACGGTACATGTAGTGACGTGTCCCTGTTTACTGTGTAGGATATTTACGGTACATGTAGTGACGTGTCCCTGTTTACTGTGTAGGATATTTACGGTACATGTAGTGACGTGTCCCTGTTTACTGTGTAGGATATTTACGGTACATGTAGTGACAAGTCCCTGTTTACTGTGTAGGATATTTACGGTACATGTAGTGACGTGTCCCTGTTTACTGTGTAGGATATTTACGGTACATGTAGTGACGTGTCCCTGTTTACTGTGTAGGATATTTACGGTACAGGTAGTGGCAAGTCCCTGTTTACTGTGTTGGATATTAACGGTACATGTAGGATATTTACGGTACATGTAGTGACAAGTCCCTGTTTACTGTGTTGGATATTTACGGTACATGTAGTGACGTGTCCCTGTTTACTGTGTAGGATATTTACGGTACAATAGTGACATGTCCCTGTTTACTATGTAGGATATTTACGGTACATGTAGTGACGTGTCCCTGTTTACTGTGTAGGATATTTACGGTACATGTAGTGACAAGTCCCTGTTTACTGTGTAGGATATTTACGGTACATGTAGTGACGTGTCCCTGTTTACTGTGTAGGATATTTACGGTACATGTAGTGACGTGTCCCTGTTTACTGTGTAGGATATTTACGGTACATGTAGTGACAAGTCCCTGTTTACTGTGTAGGATATTTACGGTACATGTAGTGACGTGTCCCTGTTTACCGTGTAGGATATGTACGGTACAATAGTGACATGTCCTTGTTTACTGTGTAGGATATTTACGGTACATGTAATGACGTGTCCCTGTTTACTGTGTAGGATATTTACGGTACATGTAGTGACAAGTCCCTGTTTACTGTGTAGGATATTTACGGTACATGTAGTGACAAGTCCCTGTTTACTGTGTAGGATATTTACGGTACATGTAGTGACGTGTCCCTGTTTACTGTGTAGGATATTTACGGTACATGTAGTGACGTGTCCCTGTTTACTGTGTAGGATATTTACGGTACATGTAGTGACGTGTCCCTGTTTACTGTGTAGGATATTTACGGTACATGTAGTGACGTGTCCCTGTTTACTGTGTAGGATATTTACGGTACAGGTAGTGACAAGTCCCTGTATATCTCTATGTATCCTTTTTACACAATATGGTATGCCGTTGATTTTGGTGTTCTGGGAGTATTGGAATTCTGATTATTAATAATCATTCGGTTCCGCTTTAGTAGGACAAAACATAATTAATGATACATGTTTCAGAGACACTGCGTATGTGTAAAAGTAAGGTGTTGTAAGTATGACAGAGTTCATTCTATTATATATACACGTACAGAAAGTACATTTTAAACTGCATTTGGATTAAGTGCAAACTTTGATGAATATTCGCCTCAAGGCAAATAATTTGCGTCAAGCCTGACATAAAGATTTTGCCTTTAGAGTTAAATAGAAATAAACAGATTGTCCACATATCCCTCACGGCTATGATCTCAAGACCAAAAATTCTGTCGCATAACTGAATCGATAAAGAGAATCAACGTGAAAGAAGTACATTATAAGTTGTAGAAAAAATATGAGATTATATTTAATATGGACGATTTGATGAAAAAAAATCCAGAGGATTTAAGAAAAGACGAGAGAGAACTATTAAAAAGTAAAATCTCGGTTATCAAAAGTGAATTCAAATAATCCCGGGTTCGGAATATCGTCAGCCAAGCAAAACCCGCGTTACACTAGCAGGAAGTGAAATCACAAGGACGTTTACCTTACAGCCTAACAAAGCAGCGTGCTACCCTGGTAGAGGACGAGTTAAAACAAGACATGAAATCAGCGGCTGGTTAACCTGACAGTTACTTTGCCCTTAAAGGTAACAAGCCGTTATCATTCAGTTTTCAGATATGAATCGAAAAACGAACCAATTCTTAATTGCCAAGCCTTTCACGTATATATTTGTAGATAATTGTTATTAGTATGATAATATACATGTATGTCCTAAATCACTTGTATGTTTCCTGGTGACCCTGGTTGTTTGTCCTGGCCTGTGGAGATCAGATACGGCGTGAGTGTGCTGGTATGGTCGTTGTAACTTTTGTAGAAGCCGAAGTCTATTAATAGACGGATTTTTGAAAGCGTCACAAGTACATCATAATTGATGTATTGGGGACTGAGATATAAGTATGCGTATGTACTTAACGTTATGTAAATAAAACTATATACTGTGTTGTGTTTAATAAGAATCTATCTATGTATATATACACACAAAGAATAGTTTTATAGCCGTAGTATTTGTATGTGTATGAAGAGTAGAGTGTAGCACTATTGACGAAACATCGTGTACTATGTAGTAGTGTGATAAGATTAAGTACTGCACATTTATACACGAAACCGAAAAGAGAGATACCGGTCAGTTCCGACTAAGGTCCTAACTTGAAGTTTTCTAAATATAGCTACCACTTTTCGAAACTAGTCGCTACTGACCACGGGATGGTATATTACGTATGTGTGTATTTTCGTCTACGTGTGTTACACTTGTCACTCGTATACACGGTTCGTCATAAGTATACTTGTAAGTATACTAGAGTACACAGGAAGAAAAAAATACTGTTAAACGTATTTCATTTATGCGAGTTTCTGCAAATGTAAGTATGAAAATACGGTATCTTGATTGATTGATTGATTGGTTGATTCAGATTGATTGATTGATTCAGATTAATTAATTGATTGATTGATTGATTGAATGATTGATTGATTGATTGATTGATTGATTGTCTGATTGATTGATTGATTGGTTGGTTGGTTGGTTGGTTGGTTGGTTGGTTGACTGACTGACTGACTGACTGACTGATTGATTGACTGATTTCTATTATGAACAATAAATGTTATTGTAGAAGTGTTTTTGGAAAATGTACATAGATCATATTTTCTTTTTTTTCAATTTTCGGAGATTGTTTTGAAATATCATAATTTTCTTAATATCATTTAAACGCATCTATTTAAGATATTTTTTATGAATGCAGGTGAAATCAATGGCCGACAAACTTAAATTGATATATCCGACCATACAGGAATGCCACAGAAAACTGGTAACAGATTTCCTAGAGAAGAATGGTTTCATGAAAACGGTCTGGTATCTTGTAGAGAACATATGGGATCATAAAACACTCACAGAATGTGATAGAGTAATAAAATCTGAGGATGCAACCAGCCCCTTGTATGACCTTCTTTTCAAAGAATACAACGTAGAAGAACATTTCAGACAAGTGGATTCTCACAGAGAGTGGATCATTAAAGCATACAAACGTTTAAAAGACTATGTTCCCCACATGACATTGGATGACGCAGAAGGGCATGACCTCAGCAAATACGACCTTGTCCAGGCCATAGGTTACACAGCCAAGTGGGTCCACAACGTTGACTGGGACAACGAGACATGGCAGTCCTCTTTGAACGACCATTACAGGTTTGTGTACTTGTATAACAAGAGATCCATGAGTGATGTTGGAGCCCATCAATGTATGATCCTTTTTACGTCATCAGTTGTCTTGATCTCCCCCCCCCCCCCCACCCCCCATTTTCCCGCCCTTTCTCTAACTATATAGTTATAATGTTTAATTGACAACTACGCAAATAAAATCGAGATTTCCATCTAGATCACACCTATAACCTAATTATGAGATTTTAATTTTCACAAAACTTGTGTATTGTACAATGACCTATCAAATATGTCTTCTTAAAAAGCGAACAGCAGAATTTTTTTCTTTATTCATAATATCACAAGCAATTTTGCGATATAGACAAACAGTGGTGAACCTACATCCACAATCTTCCACAAGTTAAACAGATCGTATCACAATTCATGTGATGTGTTTAATCTTATTCTGACTTCATGGTCACTTCAGTTCTTTGTCCCTTTAACCCATTCGATAATTAGTTTTCTTAAGTTTCTCAATACGTACTGTATATATTAGTTATCAAAACAATGTAAGTTTCAGACGCCAAGCGTTCTGCGTGCGTACATTGTGCCGTAAATGTACCACACAATTTACTTATGCCCTTCGTCAATCTGCAACACGTCCTACTATTACGACATCACGTAATTGATTATCCTTAATTAGCACACCTGGCGGCACTGACCACAGGTAAGGGATAATTACAATTAAGGGGACACGGGTCACTTGGTTAACGGTACAAGTAATGTGAACGGATATATCAAATTTTGCCCTGACAATGAATAAAACAATTACCTGTTTTCTACGCAGGCGCGAACGTCACCATCCTCAGTTCTATCCAAAAGGTCAAAGGATGCCCCGGAAGGACTTAGAAGAGAGCCTTGTCGACATGGTTGCTAGCCAGTGGGAACGAAAACTCAATGGAAACGAAAACGTTTCAAATGCTGACCTCGTTGATTTTGATCCGAAATATTTACAACGGTAAGTTTTGCAGATTATAAACCGTATGTAAACAAAACATAGCTTGCGATATAACCTTTGAAAATAAATTGCTTAGATATTAAATTCACATAGTTCTTGTCGCTTATGACAAGGTGATACGTCTTCTCGAGGCGGGTTTTGATACTAATAAATTATTCATTACAGTTAATAAATGTACTTTAAACCTTTGGGAATTTGAATGAAAAAAAACCATATATCTATATTTCAAATAAATAATAAATAGGCATATTCTTCGTTGTAGATATTGTAGCGAAGACTTCGTGGATGTGCAGGTTTTAACGGAGAAAATCAAGCAAAATGACTTAGCAACATACAGATGGAATCTTATTGAAGCAGTCACACCAGAATCGAAGAGAAATGATGTTCAGCTGTTCTACAAAGAAAATGGATTTCTTCAAACGATTTTGCATTTGTACGAGGCTGTCTGGGACTCGGATACCATAACCCTAGCCGAGAAAGGGATCAGGGATCGGGACCCTACTAACCCCTTATACCAATTACTTATGATAGAATATGACATTCAGGAACACTACCGCCAGTGTGATTCCCACAGGTTCTGGATTGTGAAAGCTTACGAACGTCTCAAAGCTGAGAATTTCCTAACCGAGATGACGGAAAATGACGCAAAAGTTCACGACCTGAGTAAATATGACATTTCTCAAGCGATAGGTTACACGGCCAAGTGGGTTCATAAGGTCAATTGGAACAACAATACGTGGCAGCGTTCTCTAAATGACCATTACAGACGAGAAAGTCATCATCCGCAGTATCATCCTGAAGGGGAGAGAATGCCACGGAAAGATTTGGAAGAAAGTCTCGTTGATATGATTGCTTGTAGGTGGGAACGAGATTTAAAAGGAAACGAGGAAGTAACTTGGCACGATTTGGTAGATTTTCATCCAAACTTTTTAAAGCGTTATTGTGAAGAAGACCTAACGGAAGTGACGTCACTTATCAAACGTATCAAGGAACATTGCAGTGAAGGTGAATAAGAAACTGCTGCACGAGAAAGTAGAGAATGTATAAGGATAAAGTCCTAACTGGTGACTTATTTTAGCTTTCTGTGTCCACTAGATGGATTACCGCAGGGAAACGTGAAGACTGATTTTAAATAGCACTTTCAGGAATCAAAATCAGATTCACATTTGTAGTCAAATATTTTGATTTTATCTTTTAACAATCGGTTTATCATATTTTATTGGCATTAATCAACTGGATTGGGCATTGATGGCGTTCATTTATATACATTCATTTATTGTTATAGTTGAAAATATATTTCTACCTGAAAGATGTTGGTCTATATAGTAGATTATGACGTACCATTTTAATCTTTTGTGATTTTTGTGATTTAAGATTTTTAGAATTTGTCCTTTATCCTTTAGTTTGTTTGATGTCATTTCCTTTTTGGACTGCTAATTATTCATAAGTTGGATTTTATTTATTAGAGAGAGAGGTGGGGAAAGAGAGAAAAGAGAGAGAGAGAGAGAGAGAGAGAGTCAAAGAGAGAGAGAGAGAGTCAAAGAGAGAGAGAGAGAGAGAGAGTCAAAGAGAGAGAGAGAGAAAGGGAGGGAGCGAGAGAGAGACAGAGAGAGAGAGAGATAGAGTGAGAGACAGAGTGAGAGACAAAGAGAGAGAGACAGAGTGAGAGACAAAGAGAGAGAGACAGAGTGAGAGACAAAGAGAGAGACAGAGAGAGAGAGAGAGAGAGAGAGAGAGAGAGAGAGAGAGAGAGAGAGAGAGAGAGAGAGAGAGAGAGAGAGAGAGAGAGTTTCTTTTTATATACACAGGCACCTCAGTATATCAATATTAAGCAATAAGCTAACAAAATCTTTCTTACATTTTCATCAAATGTTCACTCGCTCAATTTCATATTTACTCACATTAAAAATTTGGTCAAGTGAAGGAGTCCTCCAGCACTACCAGCACAGTGACATCCTGGTACGGTTTCTGGTTGTCGACCTATGGACTGTCACATCTCGTGATTGATGGCTTTCTCCTTCTAAATCTGTCCTTTCTCGGATATTCGTTCCCACTGTAGGATCAGTAATTGAGTAACCCCAGCATGCCTCCATGTACATCAGTAAGACGAATTGTTTTAGAAAGAATCGCTCTCTTTACTTCACACTCCTATCCATACCCACGCACGTCCTCATCATACACATCCTTCTTACAAATTCTTGTTTGTAACTTTGAGTTCTGTAGAAGTAAGTTTTTATAGAAAACGTTTGTTACCTTGTTGCCCCCCGTGAACAAAGTCAGTGAAATAAATATCTTGCCTTTTTATCTATACTTTAAAGTATTTGTGTTTTGAATACATATATAAAGAAAATCTACAATTATATCAGTGATATAGATAAATAGTTCTTCATTCGTTGCCTTCAGTGGCATAGTTCTTAGTTTATATATAAATGTTGTAGAATTGTATGTTATTTTATTTAATAAGAACGATGTTTGCAATTTCGATTCTTGTTTTTTTTCCTTAGTCGAGGGTGGGAAGGGGTGGAGTGTTCGCTTGAACGAATCGTTAGAGCGCGGGCTCGGAAACAGAGAGTAATGTGTTCGATTCTTAGTGGAGAAGCGCAATTGCATTCAACTGAATGTCAGAACACGTATGTATATTTTCAAATTTTGAGAGCATCGCTCGAGTAACAAATTGATATGATAAAAGGATCTTGACCGATTCCCGATTGTATTCATAGTATACCGAAATATCATAGGGAACGTGACACCACTATCGGATAGCAGATTTCATTTGCCCTTTCGTCGTCGTTATTATACGCCAGAGGAGTTATTTTCGTGTCATTGCTGTCATGTGGCACGATAATTATTGTGTTCATGATTATTACATGTCCTTGGTTATGTCACCACTCCAGACGCAAAGGCGTTGAAACAAAGGAAATAAGCAATACACTAATTAGCAATGGATAATTAATTGCTATTCGTTAATTAGCCGCCATACCTTCGTCATTAGTATCAACCAACTTGCGGGTAATGAGAAGCCTGTAATCTGATGATGGCCAAACAGAAAATCACTTGGAATTCAATTGTCGTCATAATTTTTCTTTCGTCTCGTGTAACGCGGAGTAATATAGATACATACATGATCACTTGGTTTATATATAGAACAAAAAGTGTAAATTACCTAACAAAGTAGGGACAGGAATAACAGGCAACGTGAGTTTTAAGGCATCAAAGATGTGAAATTAAAGTCTCGGCTTCTGAATCGTTATCAAATGTCATACGCGAAAAAGTATCTTAAAAGGCAATTCTAGGAAGAAGGACAAGTGTGAAATGATCTACAAGATTCCTTGTGCCACCTGCCTTGTTTCTTACGTAGCAGAAATCTGAGAGATCATTAGGCACCGCATCAAATAACATTGTATGGACACCGAGAAAGGAACTCTATATACAACGCCTCCACTGTCGCCGTAGACGCCCTGTAGATAGGTCGCGAGATCGACTGGCCCGTCATTGATAGAGAGCAGAACTGGGTGCAGCAAGGACAAAGTAGATCAGTCACATCAGGCTCAACACAACAGATTTAACAGAGACGCCTGCGTGGTTACGTCACTATGCAGAGTGACGTAGCCACGCCGTCTCGTGTCAATCACTTGAGTGACCAAGATGGGCAGTAGACATTAAAATCTCGGTCAACTTAGTAGAAAGTTGAAAGTAAGAATTTAAATCGCGGTTTTTGTTTCACGGGAAGCTGTGAAACGGACCTGTCTTCTGACGAGATTGTAGCGTTGGACAAGAAACTTTACTTTAATTGCTCCCGACGGCAGGCGACGGTCTCTCGTATGTTGTTCACTTTGGTAAACACCAGCAATCGCAAAGACACCTCGCCTCAAAATTACCATTGCTCTTCACGTGTCGAAAAACTCAAACAAACAATACAAATTTAAAGATGGCGTCATCAGATTTGGGCGTGCTTTCTTCATTTATTCTGTCAATAACATCAGGGACGTGTTATATGTGCTCTGTGTATTTGCTCGGAGACGTGAATCATCTGTCGCGTAATTATGAGGCTTTCATTTGGTGCGCAGTCGATTGATATTGCCGGCCGACGATCAGTAAAACTACGTACACAATATTCCACTTAACTCGAGAATTTTGCCGTTTATATATGTGATTTACACTTTATGCCGAGTATTGAAAATGGTATAAATTTGTAGTTTATCATCACCTTTTATCGTTATAGTTTCAAATTCGATCAATTTGAGACTAACAAATCCTATCGGATGTTGTAATTTTATATATTAAGAAAATAACGAAATTTCTGGGGAAGGAGGGAGGGACCGTCATGTCAACGAAATCAGGACAAAATATGAACAAAAGTCAGATTAAAACGAAGCCTCCTGAGTGTTCCGGAAGAGTAAGCGTCTTCTGCTTCATGTACGAAAGCCGACATGTAAATCTTGGTCAATCCAAGAAAGTAATGTTCTGTATAATATTTCCTAATGAAGTCATATCGTGACAACGCAACAGTTTGTGGTAAATATCACTTGAACTTGAACAGACATTACCATTTTGAGTTGGGTTATTCAAATAGCTAACGACTACCTCGCTGAAAATGATGCGAGAGGTCCTGTTTATTCAGAGCAACTGAATTTATTTTTTTACTGAGGAACACAACCATCAGTACGACAACACAGGACAGTATGTAATGTCATATTTTCTGAAAAACCACTAACTTCCCCGAGTGGGGAACAAATTGTACAACTGGGATCTTCATCACAGATTACAGGTTTCGAGGCCTTCTTACGGAGCTACCGAGGTCCATGCTAAAGAACAAAAACGTGTAGCGCGTAGCGCGTAGCGGATTCATTCAAAAGTTTGCAAACACATTTTTTTTCATACCCCTATGAAAGTAAAAAAATTACATCAACGCTTACAATTAATTCTAAATCCACCGAGTTTAAAACAAAACATAAAAGGAAGTAATTTTAAACGAATTCAATAGTGGCACTTTATATATGCGCAATAACCTTGAACTGAACGATATGCAAATCAGCGCGCGCGTGTCAGCTGATCGGATCAGCGGGAAGACGTCGGCCATCTTTCATAGCTTACCCAAGCGAGGTATGCTGGATGGAAAAGTTCAGTGTTTTACTTAAAACTGTTTTTGGCCGAAATTAAACACGCAGTTTGAAAAGGAAGAGTGGGAAAGAAGTCCAGAGGACATAAAGTTGTTGGAAGAAGCAAGCTGTGTTGAATTCAATGTATGGTTTAATCCTGACACACGTGGTTCACTTGTGACAGTTGATTGTAGGCCAATACTCCGGGTGACGGTGGCTTCGGGTTGTGTAATACTATGAGTTATGGGTACGACTTCCTGGTTGGCGTTCGGCTGTATGACTGTAGACAGGGCTGTACTAAGCTGATATTTCTGTGTGCCTTTGATGTTGCCGGGGAAAAATAGTTCCGACGAAGAGGGAGCGTGCCTTATTATTTTTTTTCATACAGGTATGAATTTTTTTTAGACCAATCACATTGCAGTATTTTGTATGAAAAAAAGAAAAATTAATTATTTCACATTATAGCAACAATGGATCCGTAACTCAGGTCGACGTCAATCATAAACGAAAAGTTTGATAACGCCATGCAACTACGTATGAAAACCCTGTCGCCCTGGTAAAAGTTGTCACCCCTACCAAGAAAAGGGGGAATATCACACTTGATAGAATAGTGGACCAAATGACATGTGTGTAATTGGTCCCGTTTTATGGTGATCAAGAGATACAGATCCTAATCACTTGCCGCATAATTTTCATACAATTTTGCTCAACATACGCACTAACTCATGTTAAGTTAGATAAATCAATTTTCAACAAATAATTTAAGCAGTGAGACAATTTCGGTCTTTATGCCATTAGAGTGGTAATATTCTCATGATTGATCTTTAAGTTTTGTTATTATATATAGAGCTTGTGAAACTGTTGGCATCTTAGAGGTACAAGGCTTGTTCTTGGACAGAAAGAAAAGACATGCATGGATTGACTTCGATCAGTTTTCATAACCATGATACGTGTACCTGAAGAAGGAAATGCGTAATATTATTGGAATTCATCAACCATGAAATATTGATTGGTAACGGACAAATAGCATCACTGTAAACGATACATATTGCTTAAAGAAGCAAGAAAATACCAACATGGCAACATAATCATAATTCAAACTCAAATTCCATAAACTAGGAGAAAATATGATCAAAAGAAAAAATTATACGGAGACTCCTGAAAATAGAAGGAAAATAAGACCAGGTGTTCCGGAAGAGTAAGCCTTTTTTGCTTCATCAACGACATATGCAATATAGACCTTGGTCAGTTCCAAGTAAGCAATGTAACGTTCTCAAATGAGAACAAGGTATACAACATCGGATAGTAGTTATTAGATATATACCGTATGACGGTGGTTTCTTTTCTCATAAAAGATTGCATGACGAATATCAAGCTGATGAATTCTAATTAAACTACATGTACTCAGCGGCTGGTTCTTTTCGAAAATATCTTATGGCTGAAATTAGGTACCCCGATGTCGACACTTACAGGCAAAAATTGTGCTTGACGTAATAAGCCCGCTATAAGGCGAAGTCGTCACGTACCGCGGCATTCGTACTAGACATTGTTGGGAGTCCTTAAAGCATTCATCCTGTAACGAAATCAACATTGAATTATTCATGCCATCCATTTGGATGTTTTCAATGAAACGTATCTACTGCCTTTTGAGTATATAAAAATTGTCACAAAACAACCGCCCCTTTTTAGAAGTATTGAAAGTACGACTATATCAAAACCACTTATAGAATAAGGGGAGACAACTCACTTGTTCTACTGCAATGACATTCACTTTACACTCATGGTTTAACTTATATTTGTTGAACAACATTCATTTTTTGAAATATAAACATATTTTGCAATCTTCTGTACAGTTGTTTAAATTCGCTTGGTATTTCGCGTTTTGTCCCGGTTTGGACAAGATCACTGGTATCAAAATTCGCACATGTCTGTGAACTAGTGCCCATGAAAACGGGCATAACAGACATTTTCAGAGAGTTTCATTTAATGTGGAAATATTTGCTAAACTGGTGTTCATGTTAACAGTATGGAAATGTTCTCTTGGTGTTTAATTTCGCACTATTTTTATTGACCGCGAATATAACGAAGTTGACTCACCCGCGAATGTTACCACCAATACAGTATGCAGAATTTCGCAGATAATTTTTGCAATGTTGTGAGCAAAAATATGTGCCCTTTCCGTCTCTGTGCAGAAGATACGTGAAGACAACTTTGACGGAAAAAAGTCTTCGTCGAGGTATCGAAATTCAGACTTTACTTATTCTTGTTTTCAAAAGACTCTTTCAAATGTAACAATTTCTATGTATAAAAGTAATGAATTACAACTATTGTTTTTGAACCGACAATCTCAACTCTCTGTATCATTTAAAAATGAAAAACAACCTGGGTAATTATAGGATGAGAAAGTTTTCTCAAGAAACTGAGACAAAATACATTTAATCAATGCGGATAAGTGTTCTCATCATGATACCAACGTCTATTATATTGAAGTTATATATGAAAACATGATTTATGTTTTTTCATCGGAGAAAGGTGGGAAGCTCCTTTGCTTCTATACGGGCTAATTTCTTCCTTTTTTCGTGTTATATAATTTACACTGTAGCTGTCGCAGCAATACCCGCCTTCTCTAATTCAAACACACGTTTAGATATAAAGGGCAATGCTTAACTGGGGATAGCTCTATCGATTCAACAACCTTCCGTAATATCCTTCAGAAGAGAGAAGCCAAATTTGATTCCATGTAGGGTTAACCGGCAGGGTCTAAGTTTGTGTTTCCCACAGTGATTACAGGTATTAAACGCAAAAACAAACTGCAAACTGTTGAAAATACGCGTTAATTTGGCGCAGTGTCAGATTGATAAAGGAGGTCTTGTACTCTGCTAAGTGACGCTGAAATTTTCTATCCCCTTTGTCGTGAAGACTAAACACGATGTATCATTTCTGTCGAAACGCTGAATAAACAAAGTTAATCCTTTCTGGTGTGAGGATGTTCCTATTACTCACAGTGTGACTTCTAGAGATCAGCAACACGTAAATCCGATCATTTTTTTATTTATCAAACAACGTTCAATCTCTAGTGATTTACTACTTTCTAAACGATCTTTCGCCTTCATTATGTCCAAAGCCGTTTTACGTGAGAGCTTGACGCAAATGTACGGAACAGCGTCAAATACTAAATGTCATGAACTGAAAAGGGGTTTAATATTTTGTTTATAATTCTAGAACCGATTCGGAAAATTTCTTTGAAACAAAATCTGAAAAACTAGTAAACAAAGATATCTCTGTCAGTCAACAATCTTATTCTCTTGACGGTGTTTATATAATCTAATTTTTTTTATCAAACCCGCGTTGTTGCTTTCATGTTGGTTCTTTGATATCATTGCAGTATTCACTGTCTTATAAAGAGGAAGGACATCTTTGTAGTGCAATCCCACCGTAATGTTATATCTGGACACAGAAACATAATACAAATCTGGCCACACGATACCGAGAACTGGCAAACTAGTCCCTATAGCTGACCCAATTTTACAGAGTTCTATTTATAGGAGATAGAACCCATAATCTCCCTCTATGGTTGCCGCTCGTTACAAAAGGCAAAATCAGCTGGTGGCGAAAGGATTGAAAATATTATTAACAGGAAAAGATATAAAGATATCAAGTTTTGTCACCTCCTGGCGATGCGGTGCGTACTCACTGCAGGGAAGTAATGCTGGTTTTCTTTCAATATCTTTGTTACCGCAGCAGTAAGATATCACACTGATCAGATCAAAAATCAATGTTACCAACTCTGATTCGACCTTGAAAAGGCAATATAGTATCATCTGGTGTGAACGCCCGGGCCAGGTACGATTTGTCACAATATCACAATGTATTACATTAATCCAAACGATTCAGATTCACAGCGACAGCCCTCTGTGTAGTTAATGTCTGTTTCTACCACATCGATGTCGAGTTATTTTTTTATTGTTGCTAATAGGCAAATCACATTCGGGATTCGTTAAATTAAATGTCAGAACTGCAAATAAAGTATTGTTTACACACAAGGCGCCACTCCGACTTTACTTAGACGAAATCGTAATTAATCGGCATTGGAAAGCCGTCCTCGAGGAAAACACCAAGCGTTTAATTAACTTAGATCTTTGTCTGTCCAATTAAATGTCAAGCGCTCAGATAACCGAATTTGTGTCCGGTCAATATAAATTGTATTAGCTTACCTTGGAAAAATGTCTTTTGTCACGTAAGTTTTCAAGTATTTATGTTTTGTGAAGAGTTGTAATTTTAAAAACATAATAACAGATGTCCAATTGTGTGTTTTATTACTTTGTAAAATGATGTTAAGCTTGCAAATTTTTAACCGTTTAACTGACTTAGATATTTTTTCGAATTCTGTGTTATGTCACGTGTTCAACGAGTATGAAAGTGACCAAGCGTTTGTCTTGGTTTTCAGAATTAAACCTTTGCCGAATTGAATCTTTTCGTCCAATAAACCATAATTTGCGACAAGTTTTCCTTTTTTTGGTCTGTGCAACCAAAACACCCCTCCCCCCCCCCCCCCTACCCCCCCCCCCCCCCCTCCAAAAAAAAAAAAAAAAAGAAAAAAAAAAGGAAACAAAACAGACCTGGATTTGTGTATGTTTTAAACCGATATTAAAGATTTTGTAAAAGACGAGTAGTAGATAAGATGATGTAACTTCATGAGTGTTGAACACCACCAGTACAACGGAGAATTCGATTAGGAGCTTTTAGCTCTGACCACCAAATGACGCTTTAATATTTTTACTGAATTACAAGCAAATCCCTCGAAATCTGCACAAATAGGATAAAAGTTGGCAAAGCTTGTGAAACAGACACGTGGTTTCGTCTTCAACATCCAACACTTTCCTTATTCTATAGAAAAAAGGTGCGAAGACAAGCCCAAGCGAGAACCTTGTAAAATAATCAATACTTGCTTGGAATAAACTGGTTTGTTTGGTTGAATGCCAAACGGCCTTGATAGTCGCAAAAAGGGTATGCGTAAGATATGAATAATCCATTCCAACGCATATTTCATATTTTCCTATAAATGTTAAAGCTGACCTCGAACTTTGACCCCTGAAAATTTAATTCACCCCAGATTGAACTTTAAGTGTGATAAAATCCACCCCAGAATACAAGTCATTAGGTGGATAACCTTTGACTCATTTTTTAGAAACAGTCACTGCGACCCTTACTTTGAAACACGAACTTACCTGGAGTGTTGTTGAAGGTATCCTTTGCGACAAGTTTGATCAAAAGATCGTCAGAAATAAATATTTTAGGGCAAGGTCATTGAGATTCGGATAACACTATTCGCCATTTCCCATCGGGTAGAATGGCGACACGCTGGCTCTTTAGTCCAATATTGTCATTGATTGACGAGTATTCAAAACTGGCAGAATTGCGTCTTCCACAGACCCCCACCACCGACAAAGAACCTTAATCAAGCAAGACAATTATTTACATCAGTAGTTCAATAACCTTTGACTTACATGATATTGTACTTTTTTATTCCTGTCTGGTGTACAGGTCCAGTATTCCTTTGTTTTATCCTTCGTTAAATCCTTCAAATACAGAATCAGAAACTGCCAGGCATGTTTTATCGCTGTGATTTCCTCCTCAGGTTCTATTTAAAAGTTGCTTTTACGTGGTTTAACGTCCTTCCAACAGCCAGAATTATACCGGGATGGGTGTAAAGAGTAACAACAAGAGTGAAAATAAAGCACAGAAAGAATGAGTATTGAGTGTTACAATGGTGCCGCAGATCTTCTATGGTGTCCTCGATGTCCCCTTGGTGGGGCCAATCATTTTTAGTCGCCTCAAACAATCAGGCAGTAGATTGACCTGGTCCCATTATTACGATTTTCGTACTAGAAGACGTCATAAGGACAATCTCGTAACTCAGGGTAGCAACACAGGGTTTCAAAAATGCAAGTCGATGAAAATTATGGGGAAGCTTCACGGTCGTCAAAGTAATCTTATTAAGAACTATTTTAATTCTTTGCGCGACATGAAACGACATATTTGATGCTCATTAGTTGACCTGTTAGTTCCGTTTTTGTATGCCTTGTTTTCATTTGTAACATATCATGTCATACTTGGATTGAAGAAGATTTTTATGGCGGAAGGCGTCGATGAAACAGAAGGCGGTTTCATCTGGTTGTATTCTCCTTGTACTTTTTCAGGAATCTCCGTGTAAATCTTTCTTTTGTTCATATTTTGCCATAGAAGTATTAAACTTGAGGTTGGGCTATGCATATGTTGACTTGTTGGTATTTTCTTATTTTTTTTCCTTAGTCTCTTTGATGTATCCCCTTTAAGAGGAGCGATTGGGGGGAAAACGCAAACCTGTAGGGAGTCATTACCTTTATGTATTTAATGACTGCAAAAAGTGAAGAACCATATTCAGTATAGACACAATGATAAATAAAGTATAAGCAGAATTAACATAAATGTTTGCTTCCAGCTCCTCTGTTTCCTCTTGCTACGATTTTTCAGTTATGAGACATAAATGATATTCCATGAAAAGAAAGACAGATAAAATACCACTCTATGTATAACACTGCTCTATGAATTTTACTAAATGCCAACCTTAAACCGATCAGTTAATCAACACGTTTTAAAAAAAACCTCTCCTTTATTTGCCACCTATCAGGCCTTTCCGCGGACGATAATTGAATTTTTATCACATTCAAGCCAATTTCCTAAAGTTTTCTAATCAATTCTAAAGAGTTCCTTCCAAATTCAGTAATATTCTAATTTTAAAATGAGGCAAAAATGTCCGAAACCATTGAAAGAAAACTCCATTTTCTCTTTTGACTTAATGACCGTGGGTATTGCTAAAAAATGATACCCCGATGAAAATAATCGTTTGCGTTGATGTATCTGAAGTCATATCAAGGTTAATATCTTCTTGTCCCTGTTACAACTTAGGTAAAAATGTTTATTTGTCGTCTCTATCATGCAAACGATTACGTTATAACGGTGTCCTCTCGACAGACTGCCACGCGCTCAATTGTGAGACTACAAAATGTCAGAGATTTATTAAGTAGCCTTTTGCACATTTACTGATAATGGCATTCCAGCCAGCCATTATGTTTAAGAGACATTCAAACTGATTTCGTATGGCAACATAATCCTCTTGTTGAGTGACAGGAACAATTATAGACTGGGAGTTCATTAGTTTAACAAGTCATCCGATGTAAAATTATCAATATTGCCAATCAGCATTTTCTCACAACTGACATTTTCATATTATCACAAAAAGGCCTAAAACACCATCAACAGAATTCCTACAAGTAGGTGGACAACCTCCATTCGATAAGCTATTTAGGTAAATCAATAAAAAAGCAAAAAAAAAATAAAAATAATTGATAACTTAGTACATAAGGAAATTACGTTCATGACATTTTTTTGAAATAACATTGCAATTATGAAATTTATTGAATTACAGGGCTAGACTTTCACATTTGTTTTGATCAATTTCGATTTTCCTCACTGAGTCGCCCTAGCAGAACGAAACATCTGTTTGACGCATAATTTAGTTCTGTCATATTTTTTCCTGAATTCATGTGTGTCTATTGTTCAATGTTCTCCTTTAGCGGTGCTGTCAGGGCGTGTAAACAAGAGAAAAATATAGATTATTTTCAATAAGGCAAAAGTTTTATTGTTTAAACAGTTGATGAGACAATGTATGTTTATGAAAGCAGTGATGTGAAGTAGAGTTTAATAAAACCCAGTCCGATCCCGTCTTCATCCCTGGAAGATACGGATCAGTGTTTAGAGGTACTTCGTTAGGGGAAACAAGAACTATTACATCTGATGTAAAGATGTGATGAAAGGATAGTCGAGATTCTTTTCCTCGCCCGTTCTTCTGCTACTCCATCAACTATTTTCTTCTGAAAGTCTCCATTCACACTGTCTTACTTTAGAAATGTATTCGCCATTGTGAGGAAAGATGGTAAATGTCAATATCCGGTACATGTCTATTCCGACCACTCCAAGTCTCCCAAGTACAAGACACGGACACGGCGACGCCAGGGGGTTGTGGCTACTAGTAAGAGAGAGAACGCTAAATCTACACAAAACAGAACATCTGATTATCAGTTACGTAATTATTCTTTTGTTTGATATTGGATAGTAATATTGATTGATACACAGATCGCTAACGAGAACGCTTACTTCCACAGCTGATATACAGACAGCTAACGAGAACGCTTACTTCCACAGCTGATATACAGACCGCTAACGAGAACGCTTACTTCCACAGCTGATATACAGACCGTTTACGAGAACGCTTACTTCCACAGCTGATATACAGACCGCTAACGAGAACGCTTACTTCCACAGCTGATATACAGACAGCTAACGAGAACGCTTACTTCCACAGCTGATATACAGACAGCTTACGAGAACGCTTACTTCCACAGCTGATATACAGACCGCTAACGAGAACGCTTACTTCCACAGCTGATATACAGACCGCTAACGAGAACGCCTACTTCCACAGCTGATATACAGACAGCTTACGGGAACGCCTACTTCCACAGCTGATATACAGACCGCTAACGAGAACGCTTACTTCCACAGCTGATATACAGACCGCTAACGAGAACGCTTACTTCCACAGCTGATATACAGACCGCTAACGGGAACGATTACTTCCAAAGCTGATATACAGACCGCTAATGAGAACGCCTACTTCCACAGCTGATATACAGACCGTTTACGAGAACGATTACTTCCACAGCTGATATACAGACCACTAATAAGAACGCCTACTTCCACAGCTGATATGCAGACCGCTAACGAGAACGCTTACTTCCACAGCTGATATACAGACCGCTAACGAGAACGCTTACTTCCACAGCTGATATACAGACCGCTAACGAGAACGCTTACTTCCACAGCTGATATACAAACCTTTAACGAGAACGCTTACTTCCACAGCTGATATACAGACCACTAACGAGAACGCTTACTTCCACATCTGATATATAGACAGCTAACGAGAACGCCTACTTCCACAGCTGATATACAGACCGCTAACGAGAACGCTTACTTCCACAGCTGATATACAGACCGCTAACGAGAACGCTTACTTCCACAGCTGATATACAAACCTTTAACGAGAACGCTTACTTCCACAGCTGATATACAGACCGCTAACGAGAACGCTTACTTCCACAGCTGATATACAGACCGCTAACGAGAACGCCTACTTCCACAGCTGATATACAGACCGCTAACGAGAACGCTTACTTCCACAGGTGATACACAGACCGCTAACGAGAACGCTTACTTCCACAGCTGATATACAGACCGCTAACGAGAACGCTTACTTCCACAGCTGATATACAGACCTTTAACGAGAACGCTTACTTCCACAGCTGATATACAGACCACTAACGAGAACGCTTACTTCCACAGCTGATATACAGACATCTTACGAGAACGCTTACTTCCACAGCTGATATACAGACCACTAACGAGAACGCTTACTTCCACAGCTGATATACAGACCGCTAACGAGAACGCTTACTTCCACAGCTGATATACAGACCGCTAACGAGAACGCTTACTTCCACAGCTGATATACAGACCGCTAACGAGAACGATTACTTCCACAGCTGATATACAGACCGCTAACGAGAACGCTTACTTCCACATCTGATATACAGACCGCTAACGAGAACGCTTACTTCCACAGCTGATATACAGACCGCTAACGGGAACGATTACTTCCAAAGCTGATATACAGACCGCTAACGAGAACGCCTACTTCCACAGCTGATATACAGACCGTTTACGAGAACGATTACTTCCACAGCTGATATACAGACCGCTAACGAGAACGCTTACTTCCACAGCTGATATGCAGACCGCTAACGAGAACGCTTACTTCCACAGCTGATATACAGACCGCTAACGAGAACGCTTACTTCCACAGCTGATATACAGACCGCTAACGAGAACGCTTACTTCCACAGCTGATATACAGACCGCTAACGAGAACGCTTACTTCCACAGCTGATATACAGACCGCTAACGGAAACGCTTACTTCAAGAGCCAGAGCAGCCAATGTTGACATCGTAGACTTCAGAGTAATGACAAGCAATAATCACTACAAGAACTGGCCCTTTATTCAGATAATTTAGATAAGATCTTAAACATATTACTAAATGTCGTCTCTTTATGCGGTTGAAATCTCTAGTGACGACTACTCTCTGTCTTTTCTAATTCATAATGACACTTCGACTTACAAATGTCTCTCGTGACAGTATCTCACTCTGGACCTTAATTTAGGCGTCCTCTGAGGTAAGGGCCACTAGCAACGACATACGGAATCGGAATGGATGTATAATATTTGTTAACCCGTTCTCAGTAAAATGTGACCTGGTGGTGTTCTTGCTATGCTGATGTGTACAGCCTATGGTATTTTTCAGTGTGATGGCACTATATCTATGGACACTGCATTACCTAGTTATATTGTATCAGAGTTCCACTAATATCTGTGACTATACAAACCCAGGTTAAGTGTTGTAAGTTATCCGATAGTGACCAGGTGGTTACAATGAATAACATTAATTTCCTTCGGTTTTTAAGACAATTGACATTGGTATCAGGAAAATAAAAAAGAAGATAATGCCTTTTGCTTAATGACATCAGTGACTTGTAAACACGGACTATCCTGGCATTCTCAAATCAAAACGAGTTGACTATACGTATCCGAATTTTGCTTCAGCTGTCAGTTGTCCAACCTGTGTAAGTTGTAATAAGTCTCAGATATCCTATGTGTTATCATAAACGGTTTATGAAATTAGATTCTTTAACGTCCTATCAACATCCGGGTCATTAAAGGACGTCCTCAAGATGTATGCGAGACTTGGGAAGGGAAGTGGGGTGAGGCTGCACTATATTTGTGTAAGCGTCATTTTGTATACTGAAAAGGCATTTTTCAGATGGTTCACATTTCCGTGGTTTGTAGCAAAAAGGACACATTTTTAACATGAAAGTCACCAATCTCGCATTCATTTTCAAGGAATCAATTTTATTGCAACCTTGAACATACCGAAAAATAGAACCCCAATCAAGCACCGACTTACAGTATTCGTAAACAATTAATCTACATCCTGTAGATTTCTTTGACGCTGCATCGGGTTTTGGAATATGTTGATCGTTCCCTGTGAAAAAGGCTATCGATACAACCCGTAGGTCGAGACAAATTCATTCAAACAGATAAACTACCTGGTTTACACTTTGTACTAAATGGAAAGCTCAAGGAACTATGACCGGCCCGCATAAGAACCAGGATGGTGCTAGAGTTAGTCCCAATCAAGGTGATTTGGTTTTTATATGCCCGTATTAAATTTTATACGATTTATTATATATATGGTATTGCGCTGTTCGGAGAATATCTGATAAATAAGAATTCTTAAATGTATTGAATTATTTAGTAGTGAACCTTCCTATCTAGATTTTGACATTTCTTTCGATTTTTTGGGATTTTTCGTCTATCGCCTCAAAGGCTTCAATATTTAGGATCTTAGTATCACTGACGAGTCCTAGAAGGACGAAATAGCTGTATGATGCAGCATCACTGACGATTCCTTGAAGATCGAAACAGCTGTATGATGTAACATCACTGACGAGTCCTAGATGGACGAAACAGCTGTATGATGCAGCATCACTGACGATTCCTTGAAGATCGAAACAGCTGTATGATGTAACATCACTGACGAGTCGTAGAAGGACGAAACAGCTGTATGATGTAACATCACTGACGAGTCCTAGATGGACGAAACAGCTGTATGATGTAACATCACTGACGAGTCCTAGATGGACGAAACAGCTGTATGATGTAACATCACTGACGAGTCCTAGATGGACGAAACAGCTGTATGATGTAACATCACTGACGAGTCCTAGATGGACGAAACAGCTGTATGATGTAGCATCACTGACGAGTCCTAGATGGACGAAACAGCTGTATGATGTAACATCACTGACGAGTCCTAGATGGACGAAACAACTGTATGATGTAGCATCACTGACGAGTCCTAGAAGGACAAAACAACTGTATGATGTAACATCACTGACGAGTCCTAGATGGACGAAACAGCTGTATGATGTAACATCACTGACGAGTCCTAGATGGACGAAACAGCTGTATGATGTAACATCACTGACGAGTCCTAGAAGGACGAAACAACTGTATGATGTAGCATCACTGACGAGTCCTAGAAGGACGAAACAGCTGTATGATGTAACATCACTGACGAGTCCTAGATGGACGAAACAGCTGTATGATGTAACATCACTGACGAGTCCTAGATGGACGAAACAGCTGTATGATGTAACATCACTGACGAGTCCTAGATGGACGAAACAGCTGTATGTAACATCACTGACGAGTCCTAGAAGGACGAAACAGCTGTATGATGTAACATCACTGACGAGTCCTAGATGGACGAAACAGCTGTATGATGTAGCATCACTGACGAGTCCTAGAAGGACGAAACAGCTGTATGATGCAGCATCACTGACGAGTCCTAGAAGGACGAAACAGCTGTAGGACGAAACAGCTGTATGATGTAACATCACTGACGAGTCCTAGATGGACGAAACAGCTGTATGATGTAACATCACTGACGAGTCCTAGATGGACGAAACAGCTGTATGATGTAACATCACTGACGAGTCCTAGATGGACGAAACAGCTGTATGATGTAACATCACTGACGAGTCCTAGATGGACGAAACAGCTGTATGATGCAGTTGTATTCATTGTTTATCTCTACTATATCTAACTCTAAATTTGCCTTTTAAGGTGCTTTTTACTTGTGCATTTTTGTACAATCTCCTCCAACACTTTTTTAAAAAACTTTTTTCAAACTTGGTCGGCTTCATCACCATGGAGTTCTGTTGTTGTCATTGTCTTTAGAATTAGAGAGAGTTCTTTCTTCTTCTTATTTTCATTGTGACAGTCTTGTCCTGAGATCTCTCAAGTTAAAACCGTTTTATTTTCATCGGTAGGCTTTATCACTGTGACATGTAATTGTGTTAATTTTGTTCAGAGATCTTGCTTACTTTTCAAGCTTTTTCTTTCATTTCTAATTGTATTCATTTCTACCCCATAAATCATGAATATTTCTTCCGCATGGGACGGACGTATATTGTTCGAGGCTATATTGCTTAACGTTCTGTTAACAGATAAAGTCATTTATGAATGATCTCCCTTTTTATACGATGTGAGTGCATGTTTTCTGAAGGCTGTGATATATTCTTTTAGGCTATATTGTGACAATGCGGAACTCGCAACAACTTACAGAACTACTAGACTAAAATATACTACCACAGATACTGACAACATATCCGGTCATATTCTACTGACAACATTACTGAAATAGCAGACAATGTTTTGATAGAGCCATTCTGGTTGACAAGTGTATTCCCTCTGTTTTTCATGCTAGTCTTCTCAGCCGGCTAAGCTTGTCTAAGTACAGTAAAAAAAATCCATGCAATGAAAAGAACATGTATCATTCGCCCTTCTGACAAATGACTATTGAGCGTTTACATATATAGACATATTGCTCTCTTAAAGTATTCGAAGAACTTCGGATCTGTGACCGCCAGACGCTTGAACATGTTTAGATGGATCGGCCAGGGCAGTTTATCTCTGCTGCTTAATATTTAAAGTACAGTAATTGTTTTCCAATGGTGGACAGGCCGTTAACTTAAACGAAAGTTGTGATCATAGGTTTAAGTAAGTACAGTGTAAGTGGACCGTTCGACTGCAGTATTCATCAAAAATTGAAACAAGTCATTCATTATAGCAGAGTTGGGCGTTATTTATAACGCTGAGTCGCTGGTGTTAAGGGCGAGAATTAGTTTGGGTTGTCTCCTAAAATAACCCTAGTCGCAGGCGTGCCATGATGTGCACATGGGACAAAGAACTAACTCAGATATCGTGAATAAGGTGATCAATTATAGTTTAAAGGAATTAATTCAATTGTTATTCAATTCATTTGCGTTCTTATTCCATAAAGTATAATTTGTGCTATCAGGAACGAAACGCCAAATGTTGTTACACAGTGGAGTCTATGAGATGGTACGTGTCTCGATTCTTCGGCTGAAAAAAAAGAGCTACGTTAAGAGATAAGCCCCAGGCTTGCCGTAATCTGCATGCCACGTTTTAATTCATGCGAACATTGACACGGATCAGGATATACACATTTCTGTGACGGTGTTCTAAAAATTATCAGATATATATATAGAAATTAAGAAATTTATTGAAATATAGGTCTAGTGCATCTCTCATAAATTTTTGTTATTTTCTTTAAATTACATTGGATTTACATCAGTCGCCTCCTACGCTCCAAATAAGGAAGACGATACATGTGTATGATGCAGTTCATTTCATTGTTCGGCTCTACTGTGTTTAACCTTAAATTTGCATTAAAAGGCGCTATTGACATGTTTGTCTGCTTTAGCAAGTAGAGTGTAAGAATCATGCCTCCTGTCTTCGTTGCAGCATAAATAACATTTTTTGAAAACCATTCCTTATCTTTTTTATCACTTCGAATATCTCTGAAGGACCCCCCAATCTTACCGACATGTCAGCGTAATCTTGATTCAAATTCAAATTCTATGAAACTAGTGCAAAACATGAAAAATTATTTTTTTACGCTGAGTTTTTCGGTGAAGTATGTAGCTTGTCATGAAAAGTGAAAGTGTAAAATGTACAGCTATGGATGTAGTTCCCAGAAGACTGTTAGTTGATGTTTCCTGTTTGACATTCGGTATCACAGTTGATATTATAGAGAAACTGACACATCTACAGTCAATTTGGGTTTTATATTGTTTTACGTCAACTCAACAGCCACATTTCAGCACGACATCCCGGCGTATGCCAGATGATTTTTTATAAATGTGTTTCTGTCGGCTGCGATATGTTGTAATGTATATTGTAAGCTTTAAGACAGTGCAGACTAGAAGCCGAAGCACACTGAAGCATACTGCCAATGTCCCAAGCTGGACGCATCATCCGTTCACATTATACTGACAACACGCCAGCCAATTCCTGTAGTTGTTTCTCTGCTCTGTCACAACTACAGGAATATACGCGATAGTTTGTGTACGATATGATTTAAGCACAGAACTCCGCAACCGTCGTTTTTAGGGCATTCTACATTTAATGTCTGCATAACACGAAAAACCGTTAGTACCTCTATGTAACATAGAACGTCATAAAGATCAGAACTTTTTCAACATATTTACCCCCAATACATATATTCCTATAAAAATCGTCTTTTACTATATGTGCCTGGTCACCTCTTAACATTACAGAAAGAATGCAATTTCACATACACCCTTAATTTTCCGTTTTTCTTTGACTTTTCAATGTTGACCTCTCCATTTATGTTCCCTTTCTTTCTCTTTTCAATGCCCACCTCTCTCTCTCTCTCTCTCTCTCTCTCTCTCTCTCTCTCTCTCTCTCTCTCTCTCTCTCTCTCTCTCTCTCTCTCTCCCCACTTTTTCCTACTTTTTTTTTCAGTTGGTCCAACATATTATCTCGATTGCCCTAGGACTCAATGCGCCGAGGCTATAAATTTTGAAGGCTTGAAGGTTTCTGAGGAAAATCCGAAATCATCAATAAAATTCCAAAATGTGGATGATGAGTTGCACTAGCCGCAATTGATTCTCCTTCAATCTCCCATTGTTTATTCCTCCTTGATGGAGAGTATTTTATCTTCTACTTTTTATTTGCCAAGGATTCTATCTAATTGACGATGCAATGTTTTGCTGAAATTGAAATATTCCCTTCCTCAAGAATTCTAATTCGGAGAATGGATTAATAAAAAGATATATCCTCAAGGTAATGAATATGTAAAGTAAATACACACATGGAAGTTAATGTTAATGGATTTATGTTGACAGTTCAATTTCGTCAATGCTGACTTCAAGTGCTGGAGAAGTTGTCTGGTCTATTGAATAAGACAAAAGCGCTGGTCGATTTGCTTTACTAACACAGTGAGTCGTGTTGAGTATGACCATGGATGTTATTTAGATCTTTTCGTTTCTGGCCAATGATGTTGACATTTAGGGATTGTAACAAATGAGTAGTTTGGACAGGGAAGACTAGAATTTCTACCTGAAATATAATGTTGGAGATTTAATTCGCTCTTAAATCACATCAAAGACCTAAAAATTGTGTATTGCTATAACAGTGAATAGTAGTTGAAGTGTTTTGACTGACCTGTTTAGCTTTTGCCATTTCAGTCTGTGACTAACATGGTTATCCAGTTAAAGCAAAATTGGCTTTCCTTCAGAACAAAAATGCTTTTAAACCACATTTTGCTTAAGACTGTATTCATTAAGTCTTAAATTGGTGCTTACCAAAGTAGAGTTGCAATCTTAATTTCATATATTTATTTCTTAAAAAAAGGAAAGAAAGAAAGAAAATGTCAACATGGTAACGTTATCATAATCCAAACTCAAATTAAAAAAAACTAGGGCAAATATGAACAGAAGAAAGATTTACGCAGAGACTCCTGAAAAAGTACAAGGAGAATAAGACTAGGTGTTCCGGAAGAGTAAGCGTCTTCTGCTTCATTTTTGTCAATTCAAGTTAGTAATGCCACGTTCTCAAATAAGAGCAAGGTACAAAACGGAACCTACAGACAAACTGAGGAGCATGAAACACGTCACATTTTAACGAAAATTTAGGCCTTTAGCATCACTGATGTGTCCTAGAGGACGAATCAGTTGTATGATACAGTTTAATTCAGTGTTTGCCTCTTCTGTATCTTACTCTAAATTTGATCAGATGCGTTATTCACATATGAGTCTGTTGTATAAGCTTCTAGCCCTGGAAGGTCAAGCTGCCAAACAATTTCCAAAATCATCTATATACCTATATTACTATGAATTTATCATTCACAACATTTTGGTGTGTGGCTCATATCCGAAAGACAAGATATTGTAACAGGTTTGAGATCGATTTGGTGGTTGTTAAGAAAGAAACGAACAAAGGACTTGAGAGCAGTGAATTTATTGTCGATGGTAGACGAGATGCGCAAGGTGGCGAATATATAGATTTTGAAAATAATGTTCAAATCCTTTATTTTACAATGCTCGGGAATTTACCTTGTTCAAAACATTATGTTGGTTTTTTTGTTTTGTTTTTGGGAGGGGGGGGGGTAATAATAAAAAGAAGTTGTTAACATTCTGTAAATGTGTTTTTATATAAATATATAATGATATCTTGGTCCTAAAATATAAGTAAAGCGATCAACCAAACGGCTAGCATTCACGTTTTCAAATCTGTTATTATAAGCCACGCGAAAAATTGCAGAATTCTGCTGAAAACTCCCAGGGTTCTACTGGAGAGATGTCACTATCAAAAGAAAGATATTGCAATTAGAATCACGACGTCAGTTGCGCCGTTACAAAATGTTGTCCAAGGGAAAAGATCTACAGAATGTCATATTAAGCACTCCACTCTTGGCAAAAGGAGTACTCCTACTGGTTACAAAGTATATCAAAATGCAAAAGTCTTGTGTAATACAATGAAATAGATTTTATATTGAATTGAGCCTTACTTCCGTAGTAAAAGGTAAAACATGAGTTGCATACATCCTTAAAAGACTCTGAGATTTCTATAGGCTATGTGATATAACCAAAAGGTTACAGCAAAAATGAGACTGGGTCAAATGATTCATTAGATAGAAGAAAGCGAGACAATGTAGGATTCAAAGTTTAGTCACCTCTTCCGATTATGCAATAGGGGTATATTTCAATAGACACAGAGATATTTACCAACACAGCCTATAATCGCCAGTGTGCCATGAGAATCATAAATACGTAAATGTTTAATATTCTTATGACTAAAACGATTATATTCTCTGTCCAGTTTCTGCGTCTGGTAGATCGAACAGACCGTTTACTGACCTAAGTTATTGATATTTGATTTTCTGCCTTCCAGCTATTTCACACCCATTTAATCATTAACCAAAAATTTGTTGTCATTCATTATGCCTCGATGAGCTACGTACTAGCTGATGGATGGATGTTTCTGGTACTGTGGAATCAAAGTTCAACATAGCATAACACACAAGTGTATTCTGTTTGATGAGATGGCTTTCTACAAGGTAGTAAGACGTATGATTCTTCGAAAGTTGCACTAGTGGGTCCGAGTATGGTCCATGTACGTGGCACTGGGATGATGCTGACAATTTAGTTTTGATCAGTTCATAACAAATCATATCATTTACTCATCTAGAATGAAAACCAAGTAAAAGAGCTCAGTTGCCAATTTTTTCTCGTTATATTTCGGGATGATTGCTTTGTAATTAGCATTGTTCTTATTTGGGAACGTGACATTACTTAATGTTATTCACCAAGAAAGATATGAAGCTGACGCTTAATTTTCCGGAACATCTAGTCTTACTCTCCTTGTCCTTTTTTATCGATAGTTAGTTAAAGATTTTGTAAACAGGACGACGGTGTTTTCTTTTTGCAACTAATGCTTTCACCTCGGTGTGTTTACTAGGGCGATGACTAATTAAGGAGGGCGAGAACTGTAGTTGTGAAATATTGATCCGACTGCCTTGAACTTGATGGATTCCAGCTCAGAGATGACAAATTACTGCCTGTCTTTAGCATAAATCAGTTTCTACCTAAAGCTTAGTACTGCATTCTGGTATACATACGTCACTCTTGAGTCAAGCACCACCTTGGAGTTCCGTTCGTCTGTCTCGAGCCTATTATTATCTTCTGATTGAAAGTGATGTGACCAAGGTTCAAGGTAATATCCAGGGTCACGGACGATAAATAAATGGAAGGCAAAGAATTTCAAAGCACAGAAATTTTAATCAATGAAACGATGTCTGCCTAAATTAAGCAAATTGAAAAGTAAACCATCTGTCATATAGCTTTAGTCCCAGAGATTCACCTTTACCCACGAGTCACGTTTCAAATCATTTAAACTGTGACATGGTTCAGAAGCACGGTTGAAATTGGCGTGATTCTGAATGCAGTCATTGTCGTTAACCACCACTTGCGATAATATTATAAAGAAACTCCGTGTTAACCAAAATATCCCAATATAAATTTAAAATATCAGACCTATAAGCCCTGAAAATCTTTTTTACATTAAAGGTATTAACGTACACTTTTAATGGAACCTATTTTACCAGGTGCATATACATTTGGCAAATAATTTGGTAAATCGGAATCGTTAGTCCTGTAGCCATTATCAGTATCTTGAATTGTAGATAAACCAGCAAATTGTAAACTTTGATTTATATTTCAATTTCAGATTTCATAATTGTAAAAACTAAGTACAGGTAGTTTTTCCATGGAGTCCTCAGGCTCTGTTTTCTTATCAACTAGAAGTTTACATGGTCGGAAACCATATCCATAGAGACTCCGTGTAGATTCGCACAAAACGGAAACAAATGTTATATTGTCCTCCAGCTGGTAGCGTTAACAAGAGTTATATTTAAATACGACATGAACACTTTAAAATTGTCGGAGTTCCATTGTCCTTTCCTTTTCGCTAGAAACAGGTGAACATTATCATAATCCAAACTCAAATTCAATAAAAACTACTCCTAAATATGAAAAAAAACACGGAAACTCCTGTAAAGTATAAGAATAATAAGACCAGGTATTCCAGATGAGTAAGCGTCTTCTGCTTCATCTACGACACCCGCCATGTAAATCTTGGTCAATCCAAGTCAGTAATGTCCTGTTCTTAAATAAGAACAAGGTATACAACAACGGAACAAACTGGCAAACTTACGAGCATTAAACGCGTCAAGCTTTATATCTCACTGAGAAATATTCTATTCATCAACCTGCATCTTTTAAAGCCCATGTTATCATTTATTCAGTGTGCGACGTCTTGCACAAGAATCGTGATTCCATTGAATATCGAAATCTAACTTCTTACTCAGTGTAAACACGCTATGCTGGTGTTAGTCATAACTGCGTTTCACTATTTCATGAACAGCAACAGTGTTCATATAAATTCAAACGAAGCAAACGGGGTTATAGCAAATCATCCATCAGCGGAGCTTACCCATAATATCCTAAAAAATTCCAAAAAACGTGTAACTAAATCAACTTCTTAATCACAAAAAAACAAAAAAAAAAAAAAAAACAAAAAAAACAAACAAAAACAAAAACAAAAACAAATGTAATTATCAGTATGAGGAAAACGCCTTTTGATTCTGAAGGTCAAATGAACAAAATGTAGCTTAATCGAACCGGAGAAAAAAATAATACATCAGAATAATGTTGTAAGTTATCGAAGCAGGACACTTAATATTGGTTTGAAAAAGAAGTTGAATTTTTGGTTCAGGTTTGCCAATGGCTGTTAATGATAGTGTGTATATGTGCATGTGTGTTTAAATGTGTATCAGGTGTGCGAGACGTTTCGGCATTCTGGTTAATCTTAGTTTTTTGTGTGTTAAATTTTCATTCTAAATTGTTTATAAAATATGTACCTCTAATTTATTTCTTTTGTCTTTTGATAGAGAGAACTTATTTTGGCCTTGTCTGTTATTGGCTCCAATTGATTATGCAGTTTTGTCAGTCAAGTTTCATGAAATGAAATGAAAGAATTTAAATACTGTGGATAATTGTATTGTTTACGTTGTTAAGACATGGAATGAGTACAAATGTTGATAGGACGTTAAAACAATATAAAACAAAGTATTTGTTTGTAATAAGAACTGTACTTCACAGTAACTGTTTAAAAGAAGATCCTCTAAGCAATCAATACTTGTGCGCATATACAATTGTTAAGTAGTTAAATATTTAGAAACTTCTTCCAACACGTAAGCAAACATTGACCAGAATCCACCTTTCTGAAGTAGTTTACCCAGTCTAATAAAACGAGATGAAGTCTAGCGGTACACATAAGAGCAATAACCACACGCAATTATCTAAATTTGACCAAGTAAGTTAATATATACTATATGAAGATTTAAGATGGACATCGTCCTGAAGACGTCATAACTGGACATCTCCCTCTAGTGTATTGCCTCGTGTTATCTCCTGAAGGAGAAAGCGATGTAACTTTTTACTCCTTGATAAACATATCAAGTTCTTGATATATTTCCTTATACAATAACGTAAGAAATGTACTTCAGGATTTCTGGGATGAAACACGAGAACATTTATTAAAAACTCGGCGATATTTCTGTTTCGGCTAAGATTTGAGCGTCTAGCTGACCAATCGAAACTGAAAATTCTTCTTTCTCACAGAGACTTGTTGCTTTACGTTTTATTTTGTTGTAAACCTTTGTTTAACCATTAGTCTGTTTAGTGTGGCCGAGTCCATGTCATAAACAAAGTGAATTCATATACTGGAATTCTTCATGTGACTTTGCATGTTGCAGAGCGTAAATATCAAACCAACTAACTTTTCAGGTGTAATAATCTAGAACTTTGTTTCGTTTGTGCTTGCCGAAGGTATGATGTCTTTGTAACAGTCAGGGTCATTTGTGGACATTGCCCATGGACGATGGAGCCACTGACGGTCATTTGTATAATATCACCACACAAGCTGTCATAACCCTAAAATCCAATGCTCCTATTCGACTATTGAACCCGTGTTTGGCGTGATGAGATTGTACAAAAGGCACAAATTAATGACACCTTTTAGTCTAAATTTAGAATTAGATACAGAAGAGCCGAATAATAAATTAAACTGCATCACACAGCTGTTCTGCCCTTGTAGAACTCGTCATTGATGCTTAAGGCTTAAAGTTTAAAACTTAGGAGGTGACTGAGAGTGATTAAAAGATGTATACCATTGGATAAACATTTCCCCGACATTGCTTCTAACTCCTCTTACAAACATCTACCTAATGTGTAGAGCTTAATCCAAACGGTTGTTGAGGTAGGTAAAATTTTTTTTAAAAATTTCTGTTGGCTGTTTTCTGTAGTTCACTCTAATAAGCTTGTTCCCAACCAGAAAACGGTTTTGGTGTTTGACATTTATAGCCGTTACCGCGATGAGAACTCGCCTTCGTCTCTGCTGGGAATTGTTCATTGATCAAGACCCTGTCAGCTTATCCCTCCATTCCATCACTGAGGATTTGTCACTTGTATACAAAGCGGGCGGCAAATACCCCGCCCACTATCATTTTTAACTTAATGATTAAATTTACTGTGATCCGAATTTAGTTTTGAATTAAGATTGAAAAAGACTGCTACTTTCTTGCGTAATGTTCAGTAGGCGACCTTCGGCAGTATAGTTCTGTGTGATAGCACTATAATATCTGCTTCAGTTTCTTACTATCACTAGGACGCTGACACGAATATATCACTACCTTAAAACCATACACACACACACCCCTCTTATACAACGAGAGGTTGTTCTTACTTTAAACAATATAAACCAATAGAGTACAAAAAAAAATTGGTTACAGTTACCATGGCAACGTGAGATATGCTTTTTTCAAAGCTGAAAGGGAAATATCGCTTCCTCTGCTATTACACCAGTTTGCTTTATGGTATTGTGTGGCTTGAACAGATCGCGTACCATTATGCCATAATTTTTTCTCAGAGCATACAGTTAATGTAATGAGAGAGCAATATTCCAGTTGATGGTGTTTACGCACGTTTTTTTTTAAACAATCTTTTCCTAAGGGGAAACCGCAGTATCAGTACAGTACAAAAGTAATTTGTAATTATCGTCCAAACCATAAAGTGTGAGAACGCACCGCCAGATTGTGTGGCATGAACCATTTACACCCAACTAAAATGTCGAGTCTCAAAATACACTGCTTTGGTTTGAAACGAAGAATATTCATTACAATAATATCTATACAGGTTACGATTCCCAAGCGATGCAATGTAAAACTGAAACGAAACAAACAGAGATAGGAATGGCTTGTCTAGATCGTGAGTTAGCTTAAAGCCACTATTCACATTGGACTCGTGAAAAGTCTCAATACGTGATTCTGTTTATCTTGATGCGACGTTGAAGGTTATTTTTCTTTTTTTTTATATTTTATATTTTTCATCCTTGAATTTATCTTCATTATAGATAATAAGTCTTCAAACACCATAGAGCTTGTAGGTTTCATTTTTGAAAACAGAACTACAGTCGTTACCAATAACAAAGTTGGTCGTAGTGTATATCCACGATCTGAACTAAACGAATCTTGTGGTGAGTGGTTTGATTCAGATCGAGACTCGGCATGTAAAGATCATCAAGTTGTCGTACAAATAAATTGGTGTAAGACAAACAAAGCGTGTCAGTTATATTTCATCATGGCGTCCCTCAGTCAGACGCAATAGGATAATTGCCACCTCTGCAGTCATTTGGGTGTTCCTATTTCCATTAACATTTTGACACATTCCAAAGATGCTATCTGATCTAACATATGTTAATATACATGAAATTAAAAAAGATCGATCATTATTGGTTTCAATGTGACTAGCATCAATATGTCTCGGTAAGAAAAAAAAACATTCGGGCGATTTTCCCTTCGAACATGTTAGTAAATATGCCATTTTTACGACCGAAAGTTTTCTGATATACAAAAAATCATTTCATTGATTTATTTAATTTTATTTCACTTTATTCAAAACCACATTGCCTAAAACAATCGATTATTTATTTATCATTTCGATAATGCCTTCTCTTATCAGGAGATCATTTCGATATCGGGGGTTTGACTATGTCAATGGAAGCTTGCGTTGCTTGAATCCAACACCGATTGATCAGTCACCGACCACAAGAAAGTAGGTGCCATATTATTGAACGGTTAAAGCTTTCCGAATCGTAGTTTGCTGATACAGTGCGGCATATTGCAGTAAGGGACTGAATTTACAGGAATGGAGCATTATCAACTTTGTGAAAAATAAAGGTAAGTTCATATATTTAATATATTGATAAGTCTGAGATTAAAAGGAATCGAATTCTAGAAATAAGAAATGAAAATCATTATCTAATATTTCTTTTTATATATCACATTCAGGATGATAAATTTGATCTTAATTATGGATACAATGTCATAAGGTAAGCTAACTATGCTTTACTCATGAGATCTAGTCAAGCATTGTTGACTTTAATTGTGACAGGATAAAAAGGATGAAAATAAAACAGTTATTGTAGTTTGGATACCATCTTGGCAATTCTGCAACATAATTAATGGTAGTACTGCGTAGATGCTGAGTCGATCTTTTGTGTGTCTGGTTCTTTTTTTTTTTTTAAATAATTATACATTATGTTGTACACGCAGTGATACAAAAATAACAGGCTAGTCTTTGATATGGTTAAACAAATTGTTTTGGTTTTTAATTATTCTTCTTTTACATTTGACAAAAACATCAAAGATGAATCACGTCCTTTGGTCTTTTAATCTCAACCGTTATTTGCTTGTTAAACATTCAAGACTCGGATTAATTAAATCTAAGAAAACAAACAAAGCCATTTTGGGATTAATATTACCATTTCTTAAGGCACGGGAGATATTTCTTGGTAATATATCTCTTATTACGTCAATAAACTCATATACTTATTTGATGTCTTCTTTAAAGTAGAAAATTAACGAAATTGTATAAGCTTGTGGTGTATTCATCTCCATTTTTTTTTCATTTTTCCCATTTTACTTTCATTTTATGTTGCACTACAGATTGGCCATAAGAATAGTACTAGCTGCAACCTATGCATGCTCGACTTAAAATTCTGGATCTCATTTTTAAATTTCTAAGCATTTTTCTTCCCAATATCTCTCTTGACACTGTCTTACTTGTAGCCATTAGTTGAGCGTTGCCCTTGTGACTCTGTAAGATGGTAGGTACTACCCACTGCATACCTCACAGTATTGTGGTAGTGAGTAAAACGGACTTTGTTTGTTTGGTTTGTACAAAGTATTAAATCCGCTTTCTGTCACTGAGTAGACGAAGTCTACTTCTTTGGCTCAAGTGATAGAGAGATGAATTATCATGCTTGAGACTCGGTTGGACACTCGGCAGAAATGTGCACCGACATGTTCACCGTCGTCAGTATAAAGTGATCTGATGGGGTTTCTGCTGCGGACTTCGGCAGTGTGCTTCAGTGTGATAACACTATAATCTTGGTTTTAATTCCATACTATCACAAGGACGCTTACGTGTCCATATCGTAGCCTCCCATAGGCACACGTATTCAACACATGTATTCACCTTTCATACGCAGGGAGACCGTCCTTAACCTACTATATCTTTTGAAAGGGCATTTAACAGTATAAATGAAACTGACACTTTTATTAAACTATTAGCTTGAGGGATTTTTATTTATTTGAATACATCGTGGTTGTAATTTTAAATCATTTGTCTACATGCCATTAAAATATATTCTAAACAAGGCACTTGAACAAAGATGTCATAAATTACTGAAAGAAAAGCTTATGTCTTGGAAATCTTTTGGCGTACTCAATCTGTGAAGGATTTCGGAAGAAAAAGGCAATTGCAACAAGGGAAATGCCTTTCTTAGAAAAACATATACGATATCAAAAGATAAACATTAATTTCTAGGAAGTTTTATGGTTGCCAGAGTGATCTTATTTAGAAATATCTATTTCTTTGTGAGATATGAAGCTTGACGTGTGTGATGTTCGTGAGATAGCCTTTTGCTTCCGCTGTTGTATACCTTGTTCTTATTTTGAGAACGTGACATTACTTACTGGACTGACCAAGGTTTACGTGGCGGATGTCTACGATGAAGCAAAAAAAAAACTCTTCCGGAACACCTGGTCTTATTCTGCTTGTACTTTTTTTTTAGGATACTCCGTGTATTTTTTTTTACGTTTGTTCAAATTTTGCTCCAGTTTTATTGAACTAGAATTTGGATTATGATAATGTTGAGGTGTTGGTATTTTCCTTTTTAACAGTAGTTACATCTACACCTCTGAAGACGAGAACGTTTCTGAGTGATAACTACTTGTCATTTCATTTAAAGCGAGTTCCATTTACCAATGATGCTTCTGTTTTGGTCAAAATTCCTTCTATCCAACAGGAGACAGATTCTTAAGATGAGATGCATCCTTAATTATCCTTTCAAGTCCTCCCCCCCTCCCCCCCTTCACTAATTACTGAATATCCAGGGTCTAATTTGATACAAAATTTGGTTCTGTCTACCAATGGATGCCTCGGATTAAATATTGGTAAAAATACAATAGCAGATATCGTTGCTGATAACTTTTCTGAAGAAATCAATGTTAAATGATGAATAAATTGACATTACAAAATATTGCAGTTCTGATCCGAGTGGAAAAATCGAACATAATAAAAGTGCACTCTTGTCTTCGAAAGCTGAAGTGCCACCTGCTGGCCACATTCCCAGTAACAGATATACCAGCCCTTTGTGTTGACACAGCCACCGTCTTATTCCATTTCAAAGATATTTATTACCTTAACACAGCCGACGTCTCGTGTTTGCTGACGACATCTGTAAACATTGACGCGGCAAATGATACCCTTTCTTTACATAAAGCTGTCGGCGAAATCGGCATGTAAATTTTGTGACAAAATGAAAATCTACCCATAACTAATAACAGTTTTACACATATCTAACAATCGATAGATCAGTGGCGTTTTTTTAAGTTATTGGATGAAGTGCAAAGAGTCAGCTTGTGCGTCAGAAATAACAACAATATTGTTGAAATATCACGTGATTGCACTGGACAATCACAACTCTCGCCGTAAGTCGCCACAGATAATAGAATATGGGGAAGTAAAATGTGGATACCTGATACTGTTATCGGAAACTCAGATAATTTATAGATTGTATAAGTCACGTCTGTCTCGGTGAAAGTGGGATTAGGTACTGGTACTAAAGAGAATGTTAACCTAGAGCAAGCAGACAACCTGCCTAAATCGTATCAAACATGGGCTTTAGAGAACGCAACACAATTTCCGGTTCCGTGAAGCGAGGGGACATTATTTACATTTTTCACGTTTGTAGCTTAGTAAATGTCTCGGGGTCTAATCGATAACTAGAATGCCTCACCAAACACTGTTTTTATCGCGTGACTTGAAATAGAACACCGTGGTTCTTCATAACCGTCAATATGTATGAACAGACATGAATGTTCCTATCAACTAATGAAATCATCAAAAAGGCTGAAAAGGATTTTTTTCTTGTTGCTAAATGAATGCATACAAATTTTATGTTTTATTTTTATTTTGAATTTTTGTCACCTTGAACAAAAGTAAAAATCTGAATTGCGTGACGTTTCTATGGAAGAATGAGAGAGAGAGAGAGAGAGAGAGAGAGAGAGATAGAGAGAGAGAGAGAGAGAGAGAGAGAGAGAGAGAGAGAGAGAGAGAGAGAGAGAGAGAGTGTCTTATTCAATCAAATCCCTATTTAACTTATTTTGCAATTAAGAGATGTCATCATCTTTGCTTAATTTCTGATCGCCATATATGAGTAAATATAATTAAATTCTCAAACAGAGGTTGTAACTGTCTTATATTTATATATATTTATATAAATATATTTCGATTATGAATGTATAGGGGGACAAACACAAAATTAGTAATAAAAGTCTTCACATGGGTTGCTGCATATACATTCATCCGTGTTACCTTTTGTTCTAAAAATTTGTAATCAAGATATCTGGCAGGATTAATCAAACGGAAATGAAGTACGTTAAAATTACGTAAATCCCAAACCTAAAAGCATTTGTCATGTATTATATTTGTCTTTCTGATAATTGATTTAAATGTATTGAGAGAAGGAGAGTTCCTCATAGAAATATCTATGTCATACCCCTTTTTTGTTGTGGATGAGAAAAAGAACTTCGCACGCTTAAGAGGGAGGAAAACAAAGGTCCGGATTATAGGGGATTTTCTGCAGTGTCTCCCTTTTACATTTCTAAAAGCAAAAACAGCAAAACAAGAGGAAGGATTTATATCAATTTTTGTTTCCTCCAATAATTGGATTACATGGACATATTTTAGGTGGCTACAATTAATTGCGTCGACCAATTCTACCACATTTCACCAAAACTGCCCCTTATGATCTTTCAATTCTGAGTTACTTGTTATTTATAACAAGCGACATAATAACCATAGTTTTACCGATTCATAAACACTATTACGAACAACAGTTCTGTTTACACCTATTGTTGGCTCGGGCGATATTAGAAAGTCAGAAGTCTAAAAGATATAAGGATCTACATATGTAGACCTCTTCTGATTAAACAGCAGTATACACAGGTACAGGGTTGGACAAAAGACACGAGTGACTGTCACCATTTAGTAATAATCAAAAACGATACAGAAAAGTAAATTAACACATCTGTTTTGTCCTTCTAAGATTCATCAGTAATGCTATTTGACAATCTTTACAACAAATTGTAATAAAATTGATCACTATAATATTATATAAATCAATTCATAAATAGAGACATGTTCAATACTCATGGTCAATTGTGACCTTAATCAATGACATATGTAAATAATAATATTGTTGTGAAGCTGTTATACCACGTTGTGAATATGAATGGGGATATGGGATATTTTGTACAAAATCTGTGTACAAGACGCACATTTTTCAATAAACTCTCTTTCAGTATGTGGAGTTCGGATTGTTTTTTTTTTATTCTCAAAACGCATATTTACGGAGAAACTTACTTGTTTTACCATCTAAAAACAGCATTGAAATGATTCTCGGGATCTCAGAAACGCTTGCAGCTCTAGAAAAGCATTACCATAGATCCAAATCACAAGTGACCGAATTCAAATTACAGCCCGAGGAAAAAAACAACGTATTTAATGCTGTGCTGTATGACTGCATACAACGAATTAATTCTAGTCTGCACGTCTAAGTGTTATTTTTAAATCAGACAAAGCTCGATTCCACATGTTGAGGCCGGTGGCAAGGTTACGCATGTGAACTCCAGAGGCCGCCGCCTCTCTTCTACGCTAACCCCAGGACCCCGCCGAAACCGCCAGGGCTGCCATTAGTGAATCATGAAAGCTTTTAGCTGGCTCATCAAAGACGAAAAACACAAGTGGGCAGCAATTATACAAGTATGACGCGTGACAAATCTTTTCTGAAACACCAATTAGGTATGTGCTTTAGGTTCTTTTGAAACAAATTGTAAGGACCATGATGGCGGAACTCTCTGTATTTGAATATCAATGTTAATGATAGATTACATTGTAGCTATTTCTGGAATAACAAGGGCTCTTAATCATAATCTAACCTTTCGGATTAAGTAGTTTCCCGATGTGACGTTTAGTCATGCGCACTGTTAAAACTAGCTTAACATTCTTTGAGTGTTTCATGTTTTTTTTTTTTTAAATATGGTTTTCTGGTCAGTGTGTCGTTCTTTTTGTACTTATTCGTGCTCAAATCTGTTGTCACCGTGCAACTTCTATTCTTCTCTTCTTGCCATATAAAAGGTACCCTATTAATGATAGTAAAAAGGTATTTATTCTATTCGAGAGAGCAGCTTAGAAAGAATATACTGTATCTCATTGCAGGTCGTAAAAAAGGACGACTAATTTAAAGGTAACCTGCTGAATTGGGGCTTCGTTTTGTTGCCTTCTTCTAGGGGTTTATGTTGTTTTATCAACATCTATTGGAAAATTGGAGATCTGAAAACTTATCTGCTGCCACAATGATACTATAGGGATATTTATTTTCGTGTTAGGGTGTTAGTGTCTCCCTATGCACTCGTCCTCGTGTATGACCTTTGCCGTTTCTGCAAATCACTTGATAAATAAACTCTCTAAAACACCATCATTACCCACACGATAAGCATTGTATGTTCCGAACCTTTTAACTTTAGTTGTAACTGTAAAAGACGATAAGCATTGTATGTTCCGAACCTTTTAACTTTAGTTGTAACTGTAAAAGACGTTATTTTTATCTGTAAAAGACAAAGCAATTCTTTTAACTGTATGTAGTCATACCATTTAAAGAATTTGCTGTATGTTCTTTTAACTTTAGAACTTCATCATATTCATTTTAACTTTAGTTGTAATTGTAAAAGACACTATCCATACATATGTGCTGCATAGCTATGATTTATCAGATATAACTATAAAGATATCTATTAATTAAAACGTACACAACTTATAAAATATACCACCTATTATCGTTGAACACTTTAGCCATGACGTTTTACACATAATGCAACGTCATCAATAACTGTGTAGTTTGGATTAAGATCTCTTTGTGTGTAACGGTACCATGTGATCATGGTAAACTGCTAAGTCCTGGTCTTCTGTTTTTCAGAGCTTGCCAGAAATAGATGGAAGCTAATAAAATTAAAAGAGATCAGTTAGTCTGGATGTCTATTAAGGAGGTCTTTGGTTAGCGATGTAGGGTCGATGAATTGTTGTGGACATTTACGGTCATTCCTGGTTGTTGACTCCGAAATGTTTAAAGTGACGCCATAGGTCGAGACACCAATGGTAATTACGAAGAAACATTTTCAGTTGTAGTTATTATCGGGAAGATATGAATACACCAGGGCTCAATCATGCGTGGACTTTTTTCTATCATCGCAAATCCAATTCCTTTTACATTGCATTTTAATAAATAGATATCAAGTCGTTGACTTTAGATATTTTTATAATATTTGATGGGATCATTTTTATAGAAGTGAAGAATTCTTAAAAAGTACAAAGATTTAAATTTTGCTCCTATCATCATTACATAAGAAAACAGGCAAATAATTGTTATTTATGTTTGACTAAGTTTTATATTCTTTTTAGTTGTATCCTTTTATTCTTTTTATATTATAATTATTCTTATTATATTGATCTATCGACATAGGCAATCATTAACGCCTGGTCAACCTTAAGATTTAATATTCTTTTATTCATTTTATTTGTTATGACATTTTTATGAAAAAATAATGTTAAAGAGAACATAATACAATAAGGTGATAAAATAATAATCCATCGGGGGAAAGAATGAAAATTATTCACAACGGTCACAAATATCTTCACATAATAACAAAAACAAAACATTCTGGAAATTCGAATAAATAACGTTTGATAGTTGAATACCATCAATTTGTTCTTAAATGTAAGAAAAATAATTTGATAAAACCGTCTGATTGATTGATACGTTTATAAAATCCTGACATTTAAAGAATGATATAGCAAATGGTGTAAACGCAGATTAGACGGAAATTCTGATATCGATAACAAAGACCACATCTAAAATAGTATCAATCCTTAATTAAAGAAAAAAAACATAAGCGAGAGACACGAAATAAAAATTTATACAACTACGAAGATATTTGTTTGCAGGTAATTTAATTAATATGATTTTAAGTGTTTTTATATTCGGCATCATGATATAATCCGGGAAAAATCCATTTCCCTTTGTGATATCAAGTTAGATGCGTTTGCTGCCCGTTAAGTTGTCCGGTGGTTATGTAACTTTGGTTATACATGACTGTATCTTAATGGATTAAGATTTTTGTTGATGAAGAAATAGACGCTTTCCCTTCCGGAACAGTTGGTCTATTCTCCTTATTTTTTTTTCAATGGTCTCTATGCAAAACTACCCTTTTCTGTCCGACCTCTCCCCCGCCCCTTTTTCATCGATTAAACTTTAGTTAGGGTTTTGTTAACACGTCAATATTTTCTTGTAAGTGTTGTGACTGCCGATTCCATTGCTTGGGTAGTAAGGAGCGACTCAGTATCTGATCTTCCTTCTGAATTGCTTCTGTCTGATGTTATAGCTGATACTGTTCCTGCTTTCGTGTTTCTGCTGAGTGTAAAGAAAGACACAGACTCCAGATCTTGACATAACAACGGCATTAATACGGTCCCTGCTGCTAGACACCCAGCATGAAATAAAATGGTGAAACAAGCACTACTGACCAATGCCGGTGACATTATGAATGGACAGTGAGTGATGATGTGCCAATAAAGTGACATTGTTAAATGGCTCCTTAACTCGCCCGTTTAAACGTTATGGAAATTCACCAAAAACAGAATCGGTAGATAACAAGCAAATACTCGTATTTGTTACGTGTCCTGCTACTGAAACAACAGAAATAAGTATCATATACAAGAAAAGAACAATGGTTTTAGCAATAATCTAGCAAAAAGTTTTTTAATCGGCATTTCATATTCCAGAATGATAAGCGCCTTTCTTTTCAAGGACGACACGCCCCATGAACACAAATTACAAAAAGCAACATCACGACATAATCATAATCCAAACTGAAACCAGAAAACTAGGACAAAATATGGACAAAAGAAATATTTACATATATATTGAGAATGTACAAGGAGAATAAGACCAGGTGTTCCATTAATGTAAACGTCTTCTGCTTCATCAACCTTAGTCAATCTAAGTAAATAATGTCACGTTCTCAAATAAGAACAAGGTATACAACAACGGAACCAGCAGGCAAACTAACGAGCATGAAACACATCAAGCTTCATATCACACAAAGAAATAGAATAATTTCAACGAGATCACTATTGCGACCATCAAACCTTTCCGTAATGTTCATTAACCTTCATCTTTTGAAACCCTGTGTAAAGAGTTTGAAAATCATGAAAATGAGAACAGGCCCTTGAATATCGAATCAATTGTGACATGCAATTACCATAGGTTGGGGGATGCAGGAATATTGCTATCAGTCGATGAAAAGGAAACTGACATATGTCCATGTGAACATCAACATCTTTAAACCTCATATCGGAAAATGTTTTGCAAGATCATGACTACAATCAGGCTTCCAATTTACTTTCGCTTTAGCAGTCAACTGTCGCAATCTATCTCGGAGGTCAACAGGTTGAGAGTAAGTCATTACTTGTGTTAATAAAGGACTTGCACACAATCTAAATGCAATAGAAATATTGGAAACTTGTAGATAATTTTCCTTTATTTAGAGTAAACGTTTTGGATTTGTTTCATATAGAATTTGGTTTTCTTTGACGTTAAGTTGTTAAGTGATTATATTCGGAACTGACAGAAAAAATATCAGAAAATATTTGAAAATCTTTTATCAATGACAGCTTTCATACGCCTATTTCTGAAATTTATAGACAACAAAAATGTCTTTTCTATAATGATCATGGTAACGAGAGATAATATTCTCATTGCTTTTACACTTTCTTTATTATGCCATACCAGAAAAAGTCTCTTTACCAACATTAAAGTGGTTGTTTGAAGGCTGAACCATTATACACGTGGGCATCTGAAGCTATTATGCAGTCAAAAAAGACGTCAACTTCGCACTCAGTTTTGCAAAACTGTCACTTAAGTAAGTTTCAAGGCTGCCAAAAGATGATCCATGTATTGCTAAATCCTTTGTGTAATGGAAAAAGTATTTCATTTCTTTAACCGCATGACAGTGAGTTAGAAGCTTAATAAAGAAAAAGCAAATTGTTGGAAATCCTGATTTTTCACTTCAATCATAAAAAAAAATATTGTAGAATCGGGAATGAAAGATGTTTTTAACTCATGAAAATTAAAATATAAAATTCTCCACAAGTTGAATCAATATCAAGTTGATATATCCTATGAGAAAGGCAGACAGCGTTCCTCTTGACACGAAATTGCTGCCTAGCACCAGAATGCAGTTCAAATGTTATTGCTACCTCGAGAAATCTATATTATATCTTGTGCCCTCTCTTGGCTGACATGTTTTTGTTTTCATACGCGAATGAATTTTTCGGCGAGGTTATCAAAAGAAGTAGAAAAAAAGCTTCCAAGTCCTTCAGTTTCATTTAAGGTGATGTCTTGTCTTTAAAAAACAAGAAATTTATTGATTGCGTCCATCAAATATACCCACCAGAATTGGAAATCAAAGGCATGACAGACCCTTCTACATCAGCCATTTGTCTTGATCTTTTCATACAATGAAACCAACTGAGACAGTTTTTTGCCGGCCTGTATGATGAGTTTGATATAAATGTTTCTATCGTAAATTTTCCGTTTCTGGATCGCAAAATCTCGTCATCTCCCACCTGGTGTTTACATGTCGTAGTAGATAAATATCAAACATTTTGTTCCAAATATTACGTTTCGGTCTAGATGTCGGTGACTAACAGGCAAACACACAACACGGCGTTAGGAGAGACACTGGTAGATTTCGGTCGTCGTAATGATTTCATTGGGAAACATTCTATTTCCTACTGTGATATGACATTTTGGTATTCGTTAGTATGCGTTGCTGATCTATTGTACTTAGATTTACATGGCGTTTGCGTTGGAGCAGAAGACGCTTACTCTTCCGGTACAACTGGTCTACATGCCATTTATTCTTTTAACCATGCTTTTCTCAGTTTCACTGAATTGAGTTTGAATAAAACATTTTGTTGACATGTCGGTATTTTCATTTTTCCTGTGTAGTTAGAAAATATACCTCACCATGGAACATGTCTGTTTTATATCCTTGTGACAATGAAGGTGTTTACACATTGAAATCACGTAATATTTATCAGCAATATATCACCGAAACAAGCCATGCTTCGACAGTTTGGGCTGACATTAGACCAAAAAATGCAGCCTTCACATAACTCTGAATTAAGCATTCCCCATAACGGCCATATACTGTTCAGACGTTCAGAGTCCTCTGTATCGACGTTTGCGATTAGGGATCAATTCTATCGACCATTGTCTGTAGTAACATCGAAATTTCATTTTTCATTGCTGTAACCCAACGACAAGTACTATTCACACTTTAAGTCATGCCAGATTTTTTTTTCGGAACCATTTGTTCGTAATGCTAATGCAATCGGTATTGCCACATTGTCACAATTTCGATAACATATCAATATGAACTACCTTTAAATTGTGTGAATATTTTGTCTGAACGTCAAATAAAAAAAATTAATAATAATAAATATCATCATAATCTCTCTCCACACTCAAATTCTAAAAAACTAGAGCAGAATATGGTCAAAAGAAAGATTTACACGAAGAAACGTTGCAAAAGTTAAAGAACGATATCAGGTGTTTCGAAAGAGCAAGCGTCTTTTGCTTCACCGACGACACCTGTCATGTTAATATTTGTCAATTTGTCAAATGAGAAAAAGGTATAAAACAACGGAACCAACAGGTAAACGGCCATCAAGCATGTCCAGCTTTATATCGGTCAAAGAAATAGAATATTTCTTAATGAAATCGCTTTACAGAACGTAAAATTTCTTTATACCTTCATCAACTTGCAAGGAAATTTCAATGTCTGATAGCATTTCAGTGGAATAGTAGTTGCACTTTAAAGCTACTCGGGACATGAAATATAAGACATAAAACCTCGTTATATAACAAACTATTTTCGTTTATTACTAGTTTTAAAATGGAAACAACCCACAGAAGAGTATTTAAACAGCCTCGCTGACGTGTTAATAACACTTTCCCTAAAACAGATCATGTAGTGAAACAAATCAGAGTTCTTAATCAGGTTGCTTTGGGTGTAGTTGACTTTCTTAAATTAACTCATATGTGTTTTTTCTGTTAGTAATAGTGTTAATATCGTATGTCTGAAGAGTGCTTGATTCAGGATATGTTATGTTGGTGTGCTTTCCCTTTTCTGTCACCTTCGTGAGGATTTGTAAAATCTTAAGGCTGGTTTTAAAAACAATCGGTTATACAAATATTGCCACGTAAACGAAAGGACTGATGACGTCACACTCTTTCCTCCTTTTGCTTGATATACTGTGTCACCTTTTCTTAATTGTCAAATATTTTTTAATAAATAATTTCACGAGAATTCGAAAGCAATGAAGTCTAGCATATTTTTAACACCTTTGTTTTTCACTGGATATCTATTTTCAGATATAACTTGACTGAAGACCTAGACCTTGACCTTTCTATAAATTTCATGGACGCCCGTTGCCACTTGTTATCAAAACACTACAGCTTATTCTGGTATTCTTCTTCAATGTTGTCAAAACATCCTAAAAAAGTAGATGTACAGGTCTGTCAGGTATATTTATTCTTTGCTTAGTTCAGGAACGGGCTGGTAGTGTCTGTAAGCTTCTAACGACTTGATGTCGTAAATCATACACATCATCCTTTGTCCAGCTTTAAGTTTTCGAACGAGTACGTGATCAGACAGTTACCACTTGACCAGGTGAATTATGATATTGTGCCAAGATCATACGCAACTTTCACTAAAAAATCGAAGGGAAAATATTATCTATTAAGATAGATATAATAAAAATCAACTTGTCTCAGAAATACTTAAGACGATATCGTGTTTTGGTATTTATATAAAACCGGTTGAAATTCACTTTGTATACATGCCTCCATTTACAATAGTTGAGGAACCGATGTCGGAATACCCTTTGAACTTTCAGTATACTACACAACGAACTCTCCTATGACAAAACACCTGCATTCTACCTGTGATATGACATACTGGAAAGCATCGCACTTTACCTTTACATATTCACAAGCTAATTGGTCACATGATTTTCGTGCCAGCCTTTGGAAATTGGTATAACATTAGTTTGTATCATAGATTTGACCCATTTTTATTTTCAATTGTTTCGATAACCCTACCAAATTTTCTTAACAGATACTACCCAGCTTAAATATGGCGAATATTTTGAAGTATAACTTTTCTTATTTCTAATTGTACTTCTTTCCTGCTGCTTTGTTGCTGAATTTATCAATTTTTCCCCTTGTTTACTTTTATTTTAGAAGAACGTATTTGGTACTTTGACGGACACAACCCTAGTCTGTTAAAAAGGTATATACTAATATATACTGTTCATACACAACCCTAGTTTACTGTTTGAACATCGAAATTTTATTTTTCATTGCTGTAACCCAACGGCAAGTACTATTCACACTTTAAGTCATGCCAGAATTTTTTTCGGAACAATTTGTTCATAATGCTAATGCAATCGGTATATACTAATATTCATGTCATTGTCATATCCCTTCGCAGAAAAAAAAGTCGAGCACTATTTTTAATGGAATGGGTTTCAACCAGACCGCTTAATCTTTACTCTAATGGAAAATCTAATATGACAAACAAATAGATACCTTGTTCCTTTTCATATTTATAAAAGTGCGTACATTTAACTAAGAATTATTCATGAAAGATCTGGATGACACAACGGCGTTAACCTTTTTATGATTCCAATATCTCACAGTAACAATCCTCGCAAATGGATAGCTGTGATTTACTAGATAATGGACCAGGGTAGTTAAGAATCAGTGAAACTGACAAGGGATCTATTAAAACACCTCGACCGATTCGCAAAATTTGAATATTATATCATCCCTTAGATGAAACCAAAACTGAACGGAATGATTTTATGGCAGAAAAGATTAGTTTTGTCCGCGTTTCACCATTATCTAATCTGCATATTTAATTGTTTCTGTATCGATTATTATCCCTACCTAAATGGTCAGAGATTTGCTCTTGATTCAATTTATGCTTTTACCAATGGTTCAAAAATGGAATGTACAGGCAAAAAAACCCGTTCTTTTATTCAATGTTGATGTGAACCCCCTTTTGTTGTGCATCCAACAACTCGCAAAAATCCTTTGTATTTCCTGTTTTCTAACAGCCTCGCTGACGTGTTAATAAACATTCGATAAACCAATTCATGCGGTAAAAATTCAGAGTTCGTTATCATGTTGCTTTGGTTGTAGTTGCCTTTCTTAAATTAAATGATATGTTTGCTTATATCATATGTATTAAGAAAAACTGTTTTCATAATTACTTCAGATCTGTTTTCGAGACTCGAATATAAGAGTTTTAGCAAGCACCTTATATAAATAATTAATACATCTAAATAGCGAATTGCCTTGTGTTTAGGGCTTCTCATAAGGTTATCATAATGATAATACAATAGAAAACCAAAAGATGGGTTTTATAACAAATATTTTTGGTTATTGTTAACAAGAAGTGTTATATTTTACCCCGTTCTATGCATCAAAATGCCCTGGACATATTCTGTCTGCAAGCCTTGTTATCACATTTAAAATAATACTTTCTGTGTGTAATTTGTAAAGATATATGTAACACAAACATATCCTATTTACAAAAAAATATCGTATTGATTCGCTTAGAGATAAAATTGCTTTTGATTTTTCTTCGTCGAGATGAAGCATCAATTTGAATCGTGTTCTTGTGTGTTTGGCATAAAATACACCATACACCCTTAAGGTAATGTTCATTACTTGTGAATCCTTCAGACTTTATTACTTTATACCGATGCATTATCCACCCTGTGTTATTGACATTATCATTTCCTTTGATAAGGTCTCCTTCTTAGTCCTTCACATCACAGAACAACCATGGCAGCTTCCTGGAGATTTTTTCCCATCCAAATGACCCTCACCATTGCCGGAAGGAAACACACCAGACAGTCATTTAATATACCAATTGTTGTAAAACGGATACCCTCCATCTATCTACAAGGATTCGATACTTTGCGTCGTAGCTTTAGTTTCTAATGTCTCATGAGCTTTTTTCTCTTTTCATTTCCGTTTTGTGTAAAAATAACGAATACCAAAACAAATCGACAAAAAAGTGCGAAGACGACATTCAAGCGGCGTAATGTCTGTACTTCTATATTAAAAGACACAAAAAACAGTGAAAAAGATTTATCAGATGTATTCCCATGGGTCTGGAGACTTGTGTAGATCAAGTCTAATGATTGTGTAAATCTGAAACCTATTGGAGGAATAACAGGTATTAAATGTAAAGCATACGGTAGTCGGTTTGTATTTTCTGCCAGTTTCGTTGGAATGTAGGGCAGTCGTAGTGTATGAGATATAAATTAGTTATTTCCATCACGTGATTGCGTTTCATTTCATTGTCGTTGAGTTATGAGTCACTCATCCAGAGACCAAATGCAAAATATTTAGGTTAAAGGAAGATGTATTATTTTTTTTTACATCATAGTTATGCCAACCTGCCTTTTGAATCAATATTTATCACATAACTATCGTTTTGTAAATGTAATATAATACGACCTAATGACTTAAGACTGACTGAAGGTTGAATTAGTGACGAAAAAAAACCCCATGGAAATATGTATTGTGACGTCATCAAATAAAGAACGATAGAGATAAGGACGTTATGAGTGTTATAACAGTTTTTTAAAAAGAATATTTGTAAAAGTATATAATTTGATTATTACAATTGTTTCAATTTAAACTGTTATAATAAATAATAAATATTTTTGTTTCATTTATCGCACCTTAATGACAAAAATATCAGACTCGTCATAATTCCCATACGTATGATATATATTTACAAAATATAAGTGACTTATACCAGCATGATTTATGACGGTTAAGGGAACACTATTGTTTCCCTAACTCATTCATACAATTAAACGTCATACCTTGCTCACGCTGACTACTTCATAATTGGTATTATTTATTGAAGATAAAATGATACATCGAAGGGAATATAGTTTTATACTTACAACCTTAAACATGTCTTGTCATCGATATCTTTCGTCACCAAATGATATATTCAAAAAATCAAAATACACCGCATTGTGGTCTAAATTCATAGCATGATCCTCAACCAGCACATATCGAACGGACATGTTTTAGCTATATCAAATATAATAGATATGCTTTATTTTTATTCAAACTTAATAAAGTATGGACTTGTCTATCATTAAACCAATTCTTAATTCAGGGCATGACGTTAATGCTTTGAAGTGGTAAAAATAATTCCTTTTGCCGCAGTGTTTTTATAACAGTAGAATATTTTCTAATAATTATTGAGATTAAAATTATTTGACCGTTATAAAATTCAAATAATAATGCCCTTATTTTTTTATAATGTGTGATGTTTTGCTGTCATTTGATACTTCAGACAATTGAACATCGTTTTGTTTAAGACCATCCAGACAGCAGATGTGCACGATGAAGAAACAATCTCAATATCGTTGGAGGTCATTTTAAATATATAAGGAATGTATGAAATTCCGTGACATATCATGAGAGAAAGCAAAGATAATTTTAAAAAGGGAAAAGAAATTCCATAATCCTTGTCATACAAAATGCTTTCTTGGTTAAGAATATACACTGAAGAATATACCCTGGCTGTCTTCATTTCAATAATATTAACAGAACGAAAAATGAAATCCATTTTCAAGCCGAATCAAAAACAAATCCTGTTTTCTTTAGAGGAACCAATTACATTCTGTATTCAACTTTAAATTGTATATAAGGGTATCACGAAAATGTATTGTCTACGGGCAACATACTTGGAAACAGCTTTTATCACAGCCTTTCACTTCACATTAGGTAACAGTGCATATTGCATGCTTGGCATAACATCAACAACATACTTCTGTAACACTACCGTGTCAGCCCGCACGCGATTTTCCCCGGAATTCCCTGTGCCCATAGACTGCTTACAGAGTGTAGCAAGTGTTATAGGTATATTTAGATGTTCTAGATACACTGAATTATTCAAAAGCGGTAGAAGAAATACAGACTGATAGGTCAATTTGTATGTAATGAGAAGACAAGTAACGGTAAGTGGTGTCATTCTCCTGGCGTGTTTCCGCGCCTTTAATAGATTTATGCCCCTGTAATGACGATGTCGATTTCCCTGGCATTTCGACAGCGACATTGTACAGTGAAATCGGTATAAGAAGTTGTAGTTCATCTGATCAATAAATCAAGAGGCTTTGAAAAATATCGTCCAAGACTCTATAAAAATAGCAAAGCAATTCTCTATAAAGTGTTTTCCAACTATTCTCTTAGTCAGATTGGCCGTTAAGACACTGATGTATATATCTTAACGAGATTGATAGCCTGTCCTTGCTTTTACCATCTTGTCTATGATACGATGAATCCGCGTCTGACGATGGTCATTACTGTAAACGTAGGGATAAGGTAATATGTTTTCGGCCGTTGAACCAACTTTATATCACAGACGAGCTCACAAAAGCTTAAGCGTGCCCAGTAATCCCAAGGCAAGCCGCCTACACAGCGGCAAGAGTTCAACATCTTTGGTTTTAGTAGGAAGTGCATTCTTTCCGCTGTCTTGCTCGATAATATAGAACTTTTCTGTACTGATCGTGGATAAACTCAAAGGCGTTTAGTCTTAAACCCTAATATATTAACCAGCAGAGTCTTGTGTATTCATACAAATAGCTATTTATTCTTCAATGAGTTTTTTTTTCTTTTTAATCGTTCTTGAATATACACACAAAAAACAAAAAAACCCTTTTCAAAAACATTGTATAAAAACTTCAGAACGTCGTTACAAAACCATGTATTATTATCACAATTGTTTGCAGTTAGGATGCAATGGCTGGTTTTTAGGCTTAAGTTTCAAATAATTTTCTTTAAAACATTTATTTTTTTTCTTTAAAAACATTACATAAAAAAGTCGTCGTGAAGTCTTTTATTGCTACCGCACGAGTTTGCAGTTGAGATACTTGGGCCGATTTGGCAAAATGAAACATGTTAGAAAATTGATTTGTCGATGATGAAAGTCTTGCTGGAATTAGAAATCATAACTGGGTGGTAACGATTCTGAGAAAATTTGCACACGACACCCATGGCCTCGGAAAGAATCCATCTGGCACGAATACACTCATTCTTTGTGCTTGTTGTACACTCCAGGCACATGTTATTTCTACTCTGAGGAATGGTGATCACCGGATGGAGCTAAAGTACCGAGATTGTACTGGAATGTATTTTCAAAGGTAACCAATTCTCCAAACTTTAATCGTTAAATACTCGTATTATTTCCGTCTGTAAAACAACAACTGTTTGTAATAAAAGATCGATATCCAGGCCTTGTTAAAGGAAATATTTCATCACAATATCTTACATTTAAGGTGAAAACACGAGAGCTACCAGACAAGGAAAGTACATTGTAATATCATTAAAACTATGATTTTCTTCAATCAAATACATTAAATAATGGTTTTGGCGTACATATCTTGAATAAAACATCATAAAGTCCATCCCTTTTTAATGAAAAATGTCATTTTTACAGCACGGGAATGATACTGTTTCCATGTGTTTCTGATTTTGATGTTGACGTCATCGTTTAATCACTAAAGCCATATATAGTTAGCAGGTACGCTTTTAAACAGATTGCTTTTGTTTTGTCAGTAGTGATACCAGTACAACTATATTGTGACCACAAAATTTAATTATAAAAACTAAACGAGTTTACTTTAAACTTACGCAGATGTAGATTTGTGTCGCTTAAGTATCAAACAATAGTGTTTGCAATTTTAATCCTAACCGACTGGTATTCCTGTTTGCTCTTAATTCATTGCTTAATTGTGTTCCCTGTTTCCCCTTCTTTTCAGTCATTGATCTTAATAATTTTATCAATTAATTGTTGAATCCTGTTGGCCATACTGTTTTCGGGTCAGTTTGAAAAGGGCTTGAAATAAGGGTAATCTACGTATGAAATTTGAGAAAGATTCATCCGTTTCTATCGGCGAAATAATAATAACACTCTTTTCATGTTTAAATCCAATATGGCCGTCTGTCCATGATTTTATCAGACCCAAAATCAAAAAGGCACAACTAGGGAACAAGAGTAACTTACAGTGAAAATTTAAAAAGATCCAATGACAATTTCTACAGTGTAAGGCATGTAAGTCATTTTGTTTTCACGATCGATCTGAATGTCGACTGGGCACATCAAGCTTAGTAATATTTTTCAGTATTTCTGAAAAAAATAATGATAGCAAACTTCAGTCGTCCAAATTCAAGATTGCTACATTACGGCCATTTTGTTTTTCAAATCAAAACTTGCTGTTGAACAGACTCATCTAGTGCTTAAGGGAAACCTATACATCATATTTAAAAATCTAGTACCTTTCAAGAAATAGCGATAACAAAATCAAAGATGACTCTCTGTCGGCAAAAGTTGATTTCCTTATCGGTCTTCAAGTTGAATGGGTACGATAGGGGATGATGAGAAACCTACATATAGGTTTTCAGAAATATCCTGGCACTTCCAAAAAAAATGGGTTGGAGGGCATAGGCGACTTGAATTTAACACCATCTGATAACGAAAGGCAAGTAAAACATTTGTACAATATCTTAACCTTTTGTGGTATCTATCTCATTTCAAAGCAAGTCAGGCAATTGAAAAAGCCAGATCCAGTCCTGTTCCATTATTTTCGCTGAAAATCAAAATAACTCCGGTAATAAAGCGAATGAATAGGAAACCTCATCAAACAGCTGATACTTATTCTAATTGCGTCTCTACTCATATAATGCTACCAAGCTTTCTCCTAACAGTCGCAAGAATATTTCCTGCGAGACAATAAAGTATAGAAGTTTTATTAGTTTCTGACACGAACAGCTATCTGATAATGAGGGAGGTTCTTGCAGTAACATCATTGTCAGGCGATTACAAACCGAAGCCAACATTCCGTGTGTTGAGGAGACTTATTCAGTGTTCTGTAAAAGTTACAATGTAATTCTTACAGTATAGATTGTGTCTTCTCTTTAAACTTACTCTAAACAGCAACAGCGATAAAATTTCTGAAACGAGATATGTTCAAGGGTTCTATTCTGAATTTGAATAGTGGTTTACAAAAATATATATAGATTGTGGAGACAACACGTTCTTCTCCAGACCACTCCAGTAAAACACATTTTATTAGCGAGCTCTTTTTCCATACATTTTTTAAATTTGTCGATGGTCAATGATTTGGCATTTTATATCGATCGTTTCGGTCCGTGCTTTGAGATAATCTTATTCTAATTCATACCGGAGATATTACTGGTATTTGTATATACAGATAATAAATTGCATTAAGTAAAACTTGTCATTGGTGAATGGTCTCCGTGCTATAGAAACAACCCCCATGACGAAGTTGTCCTTGCCCGTCTTTAGATTGGCCATACATAACTTACACATTCATATATGTTGAAAGGCGAAGATAACCCTCGGAGAATAGCATGTAATTAGCCTCTTAAAGTGAAACATTTTGTATTGAATTCCATTGACCTTATGTCTAGTCGAGACATTTTTTATCTTAACGTTGCAAGTCTAAAGACCCTTTTTAAAACTATTTATATCTATAAAATTCTAGGTTGTCTGAAGACGTTGGTCTATATCAAAGAATATGACTTACCATTTTAATCTTTTGTAAGATATAACTATACGAGATTTATAAAATTTGTGTTTTACCTTCTAGTTCGTTTGGTGTTTTTTCCTTTTGGATCGCTGTGTCATTCAGCGGTCGATGGCCCTCATGACATTTTTTGTGTTGACTGGCCGTTAAGAATGTAATAATAATTATATTCCGAGTATAGCTCCCCCAGCCGAAAGGAATATTACTTTCTTTATGGGAAAATATGCCACAATGTAGAGTGATTTTCTTAGTAGCACGATGAATAACCGAAAAGTTTGTCCCAAGGTTGGAGAAACTGACCATTTGAAAAAAACACCTTATCATATTGTATTAAATATGAGATTTTCAACGAAGTCTATCATAAAATTCCAGACATAGAATGTCGACCCGGTGCAAAACATTTATTTTAAATTAGTGATATGAGCACGCATGTTAGAGTTCAAATGATAGTGGTCGAGACATATTTTGACAATTACTGTTGTTTTAGGTGAAAGCGTGATCAAATTCTGTGTTATTTCGTCACCTCTGTTTATCGAGTATTTCAATTCATTCCAAAGGAGACTGCAGGAAATATGTTTTCTCCGGTAAATCCATTCTGTTGCTATAAATCTTTGAAACAACAGCGTTGCGCAAACAATGAAAGGACAAAATTTTCATTCTGTGCGCATTCCAATCCAACAAAAATAAGTTTAAGCACATCTCCCGTATTCTTATTCGTTGTATTTTATCTGCGTTTTATGAAAACAGGTTTCAGTCGAGTAATCTCATTCGAGAATTGACATTCTGTACTGAAATTTGATTTACATCAAAGACAAGAATGCTATGTTATAGAATGTCAGTCCTTGAATAAGATGATTCGATCTTTGCATATACAAGTTATCAAGATTCTATTTCTCGTCATTTTATTAAACATTTTGCAGCACGAACATGATAGATTATTATTCATACAAAATATTCAAATAGAAAATGTAAATAAAACTAAAACTATTTCATTTTGATTCGGAATGTGTGATGATTCTATCAATATGTTGAATTCTACTATAGTAGCATGATCGAGAGAGATATTGTTCAACAAGCGGAGGCAACGTCGTCAAACAAGATAGATCTCTTGAACAACAAAATATAAAATACATTTGTTTACAAAGTAGATAATAACACATTTTGTGATATGCGTATTATAAACACAATTACATTAGAAACAGAAAATGTCTTATGGACTAATTAATGTTATTTAATACTCGGCCCTTGTTCGTGTCCTTTACTAGCAATCTTGCGAGTCTTCCGTCATGTGCAAATGATTGGTACAGATCAATATTGAACGGAATGTTATCACTGAGAACATATCCAACGTGCAGAATATTGACATGTACAGAGTACTAAAAAAATAAACATACACGCAAGGACATAAATGACGATTCAAGAGAACCAAGTTCAGGTTTTCTTGAGGGTGGTGAAGGGGGAGGGGTTGAAAAAATAATGAAGACACTGCAGATATTTAAACAGGATCTTCAAACTAATATTCCTTGGAATAATCACAAAAAGTAATTTCTATTTTCAAGGATGAAAATGTACAAAATTTGGTTTGAAATTATTTAACGTCCTATCAAATGCTTTGGCCATCTAAGGATGGTCTGTCTTTGTATGCAATATGAGTGAACGTGTTGAGTACGTTTGTTTTGTGGCAGACTGCGACACCAAAGCAGAAAATCCTGTCCAGTCACATGATACCGGTAACAGACAAACCAGCCGTTGCACTAATGCAATGCTGACTGTTAAGAAAGGGATAAATCTACATTTTTCGAAGACTTTGATATGACTCGTCCAAGGGAAAGAACAAAAACATTCTTCACCGGACTATCCAAAAGAGGGTTGGCGAACCTTCATGACTGGATTTTGTTCAGTATTCTCCAAGGTTTCAAACTGTAGGCGCTTGACATCGCTGACGAATCCCGGAAGGATAAATAAGATATTCATTGCAGTTAACTTCATCATTTGGTTCTATTGTACTTAATTCTATATGTGTATTAAAATGTGCTGTTCATTTGTCTACCTTTAGTAATATCGGGGTTTTATGACGACCACGAAATTCCCCATACTCTGCAGTTAATCCATCGATTGTCTACGTCTTGCACAGAAGTCGTAATAATGCTGATCAAGGCTTTTCTTCGACATTTGAATACCATAGCTTGGGGAAGCAGGAATATTGCTTCCAACAAAGAGAAAATTTACAGTGGAGCAACGAAATCATCCAGTTTATTATTCAGCTTGCCGGAAAACTGTCCGTATTGGTTTCCTTGAATGAAAGGATCGATGTCAGAGGCTGATAGTGAAAAGCCTGTTATGTCTCTGATTTCCATGTCTGGGTCTATATGCAACGGACATGTTCATGTTATTCAGAGACAAACGTCATCGATATATCTTAATATGAAAATGAAGGAAATGACAAGGTCTTTGTGACCTGTCTTGATAAGCACTGGAACAAATTCAGCCTGGTATGAGAAGAAAACATGTCAGCCAAACATGGGGAACACTGCTTTCTAATAGTCTGTTGGAAAAATTCGATCATTTTCGGAGTTTCATTTATTTTCTTTCTAACGTTATAAACATATCAAACAATATAGACCATCTGAAAGCTGTCGATATGTGCATGACTTATCATGGCCAATTTGTTATTTTAATATTTGTAACGCCATCGGGAAAAAAACAACAAAAATACAAAACAACAGAATGAATGCGTTCTTTCTGATTTGAAATGGGTGTGGTAGCACAGGGATGGAAAACCAGTTGTTTTTCCATCTATATAACTTGTTATGAGAGGATATCAAAGCTTGACAAAAAGCTCACTGGTATTCTTTAAAATCCGCATACCATAAATTTAGCTTCAGTATTGTAATACTATGTTTCCATATTATTTTAAGTACTCTTACATGGGCGTGTTTCAACCTAAACAAAAACAAAACCCATGCAACACGTGCAGTCACCGAACGGGGATCAACCTAAAAAGTACAAACCTAGCTAATCAACTTGTGAATATTGTGTAAACGGTATCGGGACGAGATTGTGATTTGAGAGAGATAAGAATGGTAGTGAGACTCTAAGACAATATCATGGAGTCCTAATAGTTTTTGTAAGTCTCCGTGAGGTCACTTTAAAGTGAATCCGGGAGGTACATTATAATGCCATTGTTCGTGGCATGATTACGTCACTGGTGGATTAAAGAGGTAATATACGTGTTATTACATCCGAGATTAAACACTTCTGACAGATACAACACAGTCATTTCGACTATGTATGGCGTAGTCACTTTTCACACGGTGTTCCTCACTCATCCTACAGTAAGGTGTACTACATGTGTGATGATTAGCACAGTTGTATTTTCCCCCAGGATACGAACAATCATTGATCAACAGGTTCAAACGTTGATTTTTTCACGGTCCACTTCAGGACGATGACTTTTCATTCGTTGTCTGATCTCTGACTTAGTTTCACCTACATTCACATAACATAGCATGTCAAATAACATTACGCAGATAAAAAATGATTTATTGATAAAGATCACGAATAAAGTAACCTTAGTTACTATTTATTAGTAATTGACAGACATGCTCACATCAAAGGATTTCAAAAGGTGCTGGTTGATAAAATGATGGAGAAGATGAATGATCATCATGATCTCATAGGGGAAAATTTGCTTCCTTAGGCGATATAAAGTTTGACGTAAATAATGTTCGTTATTATAACAGTTGATTCCGTTATTTTCATTTTGGAACGTGACATTAATTACTTGAATTTACATGGGTGTCATCGATGAAGTAGAAGACGCTTACTTTTCCGAAACACTTGGTCTTATGTTTCTTGCACTTTTTCAAGAGTCCCCGTGTAAATACTTTGTTCATTTTTTATCTTAGTTTTTACGTGAGCTTGAAATGCGATTCTTATTTTAATGTTTTATAACTTGTCTTTGAGTGCAATTATGACGTCAGAAGGAAATCAGGTCTATGTGATTTTCAAATTCATTCGTTTAAATGAAAAATATCCAATAGTATGATTACTTCATCAGTGAAATTTCACAGCTACTTACTGGCTTTTAAACAATTTTTTAAATGCACCGAATGAAAAAAAAACTTTCAATGTTTAATTCTATGAAAATTTATTCTAATTGTTGATTGTCGTCTTTTTTTCTTTCAGTGCTGCACACCAAGAGACTATCGCTCGACATCAGTATACGCCTGAAGTATACTTTACAGCTTCACAAATTGCTCATCTGCAGGGATCAAACTAATTACTGATAATTACTTCCTCGAAGTGGGACTAGTGTTACAGATATTGAGCCTGAAGGAGAAAGAAAAGCAGTTTTTCGTAGAATGACATTTTTGAAATTTCCAAATTTGATACACAATTGATAACAGCGTGAGAGCAGATGAGACTATATGACAAGGAAAGAGGAAAGATTTCGGGCTCATACTATGTCATTCGCTCTGAATTATCGCAAATAATGGTCGGTTATCATTCAAAATACAGTATATCTGTACTAGGTGACGCTGATGTCTTTATATACTCTAATGTTTATAGTGCCCCTAGGGTATATTCCGACTAATGTTGTCCATCAGACATAGTCCATCTATTCCTATTGTTACAAAAATAAGACTGTGTGTGTCTATCAGGCGCGTTCGATCTGTAACTATCAGTTGGTAATGTTGAAGAACGTAGCCCATTTGTCTAGTTCCCTTTAAAGTCAGCGCATTCTTAGAGTACGCAATCCGTTAAACCTAACATATCAGATTCAGCAATGGAATAAATAAGTAACAGAAGTTGTTCCCGGAGTAATTCCTCAATGTCTTTGTATGTCACTTCCGCTGTATAATTAAGTCTGGATATGGGAAATGAGTTTCTGTCAAGTATAAGTGTAGCTGGACATTTGTAAAACCTCATACTCATCTCTGCAGAGGAACCATTTGTGTCGAATGCGAATGCAGTATAAATATTCATTAAAAAGAAAGCGCGACTTATTTTCAGGACTTAATATGCGAGAGGAACAGCTTGTTTACATGTCTGACGATTTGGTGTTACATGGAATAGAACATAGCAGAACCTGACGATGGAAGTGCATTTAGGGTTATCACAGTGATCGTCCCTGCCAAACGAATAGAATGTTAGAATGGTATAATACAATTCCTCATTACACTATATAATAGTATTTACAACAAGGACTATCTATTTCATTAGTGGGCGGCTGTTTCACGATTCCGATATTCAAACAGACCAGTATAAGCCTACTATGCGTCTATGCGTGAGTCATTGATGCAACTGCTCTCACTTACGTGGAAATATCAGTGAATGAACACTTCTCGAGTAAAACAACAAGATATGACTTACTCATTCTTATGCACATCCGTACTGTGTTTTCTGACAATTGGAAATGTGGACAGTGCTGTGTCTGACCTCTGTCCAGTCCCCTTGGGTTGTACGACCTGGGGAGAGCTCCCTGGCACCACTTTAGAATTGGAACTACAGGAAACACCTTCCGTAAGTAAAATCTGATAGTAAGCAAAGATCTCATTTTTCTCGAACTTATCATCCTTGAATAGTTTATGTCGAGCTTCCTGATGTTAAGGCTATTGTTTCGATGAAAGGTACTTAGACCACGTTTGTATTTGTTGATAATATAGAGCTTTTCTGAAGGTTATGGTAAATATTGATTGCTACGTATAACGTTATGAATATATTCATTTGTGTGTCTTTGGCATAATACTTTCAAAATACAAGTTATAGGCTATGTCAATGAGGTTTGCCGTAACCTGCATGCCTCGGGTTCATTCATTCTGACAGAGACTCGTTTATAATTCACATATTTAACTGTAATCCATTAATAATGAAAACAAAATTTAGGAAATTTGTTGAAAATTGAGCGACTCCCGATTTGTATTTAGACATTTTTTCAACCAGTTTAGTTTGTGCTCTTTCGCTTCTTAGGGTTAAACGCTTTGGACTCCTATCATTATTGACTAGTCCTAAAAGGACGGAACTGATGTATGATGCAGTTTAATTCACTATTTGACTCTGCTGTATTCTGTCTTATTCAAATTTTATGTTTATATTTGCCCTTTAATTTCCACAACTCGTTTGATAAAATGACTTTTTGTGTCTTTCATGGATATTTCTTTAATATGTTTTACGTAATGCATTTTATTACAAAATTAAAATACATAATCTGCCAGTAGATGAAACCTTTCTTACCCCACTGATCTGCTTCTATATACTATATAGTACAAATGCTAGACAGGGGCTACAAATATCATTGACATTATACAGGTCTAATTGCAGGCAATAAATATATTCTGTGTTAACGTGTTAACATATACGCACATTAATTCACTTCAGTACTATTAATGGGTAATTCTTACTTTTGAAAATACAATGGTCAGCCTCTGTGCTTAAGCTGTCATGAGATAAAACATATTTCGTTGGATCGATTTGACCTGCCGTCTACACGGGGTATTTCTTAAGAATTCTTTAAGTCTTCATTCTCTTTTTGAATTTGTTAACATGCAAAATAATCTCAATACTCCCCAGAACTGTATATCTAACTATGTTACAGATAAATATACTTATGCCCATTTTGTTAACCGTGTCACTAATGAGAGTTAATATCTTATAATTTCCTTCGTTTGATGTTGTTTCTTTCATAGCTTTGTATTCACATCTTTTTGGCAAAGTATCTTCTTCTTTTTTGGGCCTTAAAAACATGAAATCAATCAATCGATCATGTAAAATACAAAAAATGTAATTGCTGCATTAGTTTAGTTTTATTAAATGAGTCTTTTTTTCTTTTTCTTTTCTCTCTTTCTTTTCGTTTTGCGAATCTTGAATATGAAAACTATATATATTGTTTATGAAACTTAGACACGATCAAGTTCATACGATCAGTTGTTTCATGGTAGAATTTTATTTAAACGTGCTTTTCTGTCCATGTCTTTTTTGTGACGTCATCATAAAAGGGTATGACGTCACTCAATTATCATCAACTGAGTTTCTACACAAAAGTATCACATTATACTGGAATATTCAAGGGAGAAGACTTTAGTGTTGTGATTAAAAATCAATCAAAGAGAAGAATCATGATTACAGTCACAACTAAGAAACATAATTTTTATTCAGACTCCAATTACACAAAACAAGGGGGAAAGATAAGAAAGATTTACAAAAAAAAAAAAAAAAAAAAAGAAAGAAAAATCCTTAAAATGTACAAGGAAATTTCTTCCTGGATATGTGTCGATTCAATACTGTTTATCGATAGTCTAATCACACTAAGGCATTAATTTAACAGGTCTGCTATAGGTATACTTCAGCTCAACCATCATCGATGGTGAGTTTGTGAAACGCAAGAAACCTCATGCGTGGACCACATTTTCATACGACCTTGAATTTTGAGAGGCTGCAAGGCACAAACAAAGGAGTTTTATCAGACGGAAAAGTTTCCATAAATAACATCTCGTTAGCTTTTGGCAGATTTCAAAAATAAGAATCAATTTTGTCATTCTTAATGGTATGAACATGAGGTAATGGTTGTTTGTGACCTGTTACCATAAAGATATTTCAAAATTCACAAATATTTCAAGTAATCTTTTAGAATTGTCGATAATGTATCGAAACCAGAGATACTAACCTAACAGTAGCAATAGGCCTTGAGAAAATTTCACATTTATTGCACAGACACTTCTTCATCGAAAGCAAAACGTTCTGAGTGAAAAATGGTAAAACTCTTAATTAAAAGTTGATGTTATGGTTAATTTGCTTTAGCAATTAAAGAAGTAGTTTGCTGAAATAGCTTTGCATGCTCTTAATTAACTCACGGTGCATGCACACAATATTACTTAAAATACTATTAGCCTGATTTTTTACAGAACTTTGAAACATAAAATCTAATTTTATCATCCTCAAATGTCTTTTCTTAAGCTTATGCTGTTATAATATGACAAAATGTAAGAAAGATTAGGCGTGTTAGTTCAATATACTCACCAAGTGCTATATTTTTAAAATTTCTGTCCTAGTATCAAAGTTCAGGCTTTGTTTTTCAGTCCATGGCAGATTGATTCTTAACCTCACAATATGGTACCCAAATGTAATAGCTGTGCGTTCATGTCCTTGCAATAGTGAAGATATTTTGATGATAGTGCCCACGAGTGATTTGGTCTCCCAATGATGTTTTTACATAGTCATACCGAATAACATGACTAGAACATGCTAGCATGATACCCGGTCATATTTTTGCTGACAAAGGATAGATGAAATCTTAACCCCCATCCTCCCTTCTCAATTAACTTAGAGCATAGCATTAAGATGTAAATCATTCCAACTTACTTTAACGTTTTATGAGTAAATGTAAGACATTAGGTGATACCTTTATTTAGATGATGATGTTCTTCATTCATATTGCTTGTTTTCTATTGTTCAGTTTCAATTGCGTGATATTTCAAAATGATCTGTAGAGAAAAAATCGTCCATCAACATTGCCGTTATTTAACTAATTGGCGAAATTTGAAGAATCGTTTCATCTTAACAATATCAAATACGATCCTTCCGTTTGCACAACATGAAGCATTGCTTTAATCATATCATGCACAGATGAGTCTCTATTAAGTGTAACAAATTATAAAGAAGATTACCTCAGCTATGTTTCAATGACCGAGATTCTTGTTGGAACATCGGAATAGAATAACCTCAGACTAAGGTTCGAAAGTTGTAGTTTGATTTCTACCCTTGAGGGTTTGAGTTTCACAGGAAACAGATCAACACTTGGTGGTGTCAATACACGTTACCATATTTGTCTGGTTATAACGCAATATGTTAATCGCATGGTGTTCATTGAAACAAAGTTAAGTTAAAACATAACGAGCATTAACTTCAAGATCAATATTCATACTGTGTGAAGGTATTGAATTAACTTCGCACTGAATACGGTCAGTATTACTGAAACACATGTAAACTTCAGTTTTGTATGTGGATTTTTGAACCTGTTTAGGCGTTTGTATTTAAAACAAATACAATTTGATTGTTCATGCAGTTTACTTACACACACTAGCGAAGATTTATGTATAGTGTATTCTACGGACGATGAAATCCCTCATTTGTCTCTAATGTTTACGTCAAGAAATTTCAATATTGACATATTTGCCTGAGACTAAATCCTGACACATTATACTAAAAATGGATGGACTAGTCTTAACTTCAAACTATGTTTAGCCTACCACTGAGCAGAGATGTAGATTGATGAAAATCATGGGGAAGTTTTACTGTCGTCGAACTGTCGTTATCAAGAAATATTATATTTCTTTGTGCAATATAAAGCTTTACGTATTTTTGATGAAGTTTTCTGTTGGTTTCGTTGTTGTGTACCGTGTTGTCATTTGAGAACGTGATATAACCTACATGGTGTGACCAAGATTTACATGACGGGTTTCTACGATGAAGCAGAATATGATAAATCTTCCGTTTTATTCTTCTTGTCACTTTTTCCCTAGAGACTCTGTGTAAATCATTCTTCTGTTTGTATTTTGACAAAGTTTAGTTGAATTTGAGTTGTGAGTCACGTGGTAGAATTTTCTGACTAGGTTTTGTAGATCGCAGACGATAAACTTCGATGTGGAAATCTTTATTATGCAGACGAATGGGAAATGAGAGGTACATTTTCAAAGCAAAGATAATTCATTGTAAAATACGGAAAGATGAAAAAGTTCACGATCTAATATATTTAAACTGTGTGTGTATTGGAATACACTCCCTATTTAAGTCAAAGTAATTTAAAACTTAACAAACCCATAACTGATATTTTTATTTTGGCAATTTAGTCTTTGATTTTCTTTTGCCTACTATGTTCATGAGAAAAAATCCATAACTAAACTTGCATGCACTAATTAATACAATCAAAGATAATTATATGATACAAAAATATATAGCTAATGGTAAGGATGATAAAGTAAAACGTTAATTTGAGAATGAATGGAAAAAATGGGAAAAAATAATACAGTTTTGATCTACACACTTTGATCTATTACCCATCGCATTACTAGTTTTTCTTTTTTTTTTTTTTTTTTAGAATTTTTTATAATTATATACATAACAGTCCTTGACCATACAGATATAAAGAAAGAAAAACATTAAAAGATTAAATTACTATAACCTATTTTACCATCTCACCCAACAATCCACTTTACTATTTCTTCCTTCTCTTCAATTTCTTTCTCTTTAAATTTCTTATCCCTAATAAAGTTCTATTTCATTTCTTCATTTCTGTATGTTGATGTCAATTTATGGTTGTGTGTGTGTTTATGCATGTGTGCATGGGTGCATTTCAATCAAAAATTTACTGTGATATTTATGAATCATAAGGTTTCATAATGGTTACGAAAGTATGAATCTTGATTTGATGATGATGATGAATTGTTGAATGTGGATGATGATGATGCATTATTTAGTATGTACAATAATCATGATAGTAATATTGATTGTGATATATATGTTGAAATGGATGACTAGGAAGATTATCATGTTTTGAGGATGATGATGATGATGATGATGATGCATTATTTAGTGTGTAACATAATAATATTGATTGTGATATATGAGGATTATCATGTATGGTGATAATAATAATAATAGTAGTAGTAACGATCACATGCATTGTTGAATGTTGATGATGATGTTGATGATTCTTTTGAATGGAGTGTTCTTGTTTGACACGCAATGACTAAATGTGCACCTGTGTTTGGATGTGTAAGAGGGTGTGAGTGTATTTGTCCTGTTCAACATGTAAAATCTTGAAAAATAAAAAATTATAAAAAAAAAAAAAAAAAAAAATCCATAACTCAAGATAGAAAAAGCTTGTGCTTTCATTTTGCTTTCATATCCTTCAAATAGTGAATCTTTGGCTGAAACCATTCCGCGCCACAGCTTCTATAAAAAGTACGTTAACAGTCAATAAATCTCACTGACAGAATATTTTTGGGGTATTCTTTTTGCATTGCTGTCCTAAAAGGTTCAAGCAGCAAATCAAGTGAAATCTTACTCTGGTCATACACACATTTGAACAATACGTCTATGATATATTTGATAACCGCGCGCACTGATTTCAACGTTAAATGCACTCTGAAATGAGTTATGGCCCAGAGGTTATATTGGTATCAACGTAATATATAGAATTTCACAATTCAACGTCATCTGCAATACAAAAATGCAGTCAGAAGACATATTCTCATTTCTGAAATCAATACACCAGTTTACATGCATGTGATTGAATCCATATTGTCTCCGTGTTATTGTATACTGTATCAGTCACCTTAACAATTATCAGAAGAGTCATTTAATATCAAACTATTGAGACGCCACCTGCACTGGAATGTATAATTTTCACACCAGCACAGACAGATAAAAACCATAGAGTACATTAAAGGGTTTTTTTTTCTCCACGAATAAGCAAATGAAAAACTATTTGGCGTTCATGCGTTTTTCATTCAAACTAAACAAGTAAATGGATTAAGATAACCCCAATAAATAGTACTTTCTTGATCCCTGATACATTGGCATGACAGTGCTGAACACGTAGTACGTGTATACTAGCACCTCCGGTCTCAGATGGTTTCCTCTTAATATAAACCACACATTGATTTGATAGGTGGCGCTCGACGTCTTTCTTCCGGTCACAGTCAACCCTAATATAAAATGCTAGCCATTTTATCTCCCCGATATAAGCCCGTTGTGCGTGATTTAATTTGTTGTTTTTTTATTTTACTAGATGAACTTCCCTGGGAAATCAATCCAAAATATTTCGATAAGTTATGTCGGCTCCTTCAGCTACAACCCATTTTATTTGTAATTTTAGAATTCCCTTGTTGGTTTCCTGACTTGTTGATAAACACGATCTTGTCTCGTTTGAAGTCTGTGTGACATTAACACCGCCTGTTTGAAATTTTCACTTGCACTAAATAAACCTGTCTTCATTGATATTCCTACAAACATAAAAATATGTCATTTTTGAATAGGAACTGATCTCGGCAAAATCATGTGAGATGATTTTACAATTTTATTTGCAGAAAATGCAAGCAGTGTGAGCAGTAAACAATATATTTTTTTCTAATTTCTATTTCCGTACAAATGTGATATACATCATATAAATATAAAAATAAGTTAGTTACATAATTAACAATAAAACGAAACATGATAACGCCGACATGCCAACAGAATTTAAACTTAAACGCAAACTAGACGTTTCTTTAACGACATTCTCCGTGTAAATCGTGCTCACACTAACAAATTAATGTCACGTTCTCAAAGTTTATAACCAGGAACCACCAAGCATACTAATAGATATTAAACACAATTACAGATAAATTCATATTTCGCAAAGAAATACTTCTTTGTAATCTTAATCAAGTTGCATATTTTGCCGATGCTTACAACGGAAATTGTGTTATTCAGAGCAGGTACTTCCGCTCGCTGTTATGTGTAACTACCATGTATAATTACTACAATAAATGATATCAGGAAAACGAATGTCTACTGATATTTTTTCGTTTTCATATTGTCAGTATCCTGAACAAGTCAGAATAAAATTATGATAAAAAGAAAGCATTAGATTACCCATTTATACTTGATTCTTCTAAAACGAAATGTTCCTTACATCACTTTTCTGTATGAATAAGGCAACAATAGTTACAGACAATGTCTGGTCATGAAGAAACGATTATTGTAACGGAGAAACATTGATTTCAGTTCCAGCTACTTTCCCATATTGGCTCTGTCGTTCTGTTTCTTGCTGGCATTGCCCCTTGAATTCTTTTAGTTGTCTTCTGCAATAAATTTTATTGATCAACAAGTAAGTGAAAACGCCTTCCAATTTGCAAATTTGATTACATTTACAATGTATGTTATCGTGTTGTTTCCTTCATTCATATACTAATGTTACCAATATGTTGCTTGTAATTTGTTAAAAGGTGTTCTTGCCACAGTGTGCATAAACACCGATGTATCAATAGAACATATGTATATATCAATTACTTTATGGACATCGACAGCAGGGAACTTTGAAAGGAAGTCATGAAACAAAAATGACCAACCTGATGGTCTTGCTTGTTGCAGGTCGAAGGTTGAGATTGATTTTTGAGGGATGTTTATACATCGCAATTTTTCTAAAAAGACTTTTCCCCGGTCATTGTAACCGTGCAAGATATTAACACTCGAAAAATTAACTGAAGACAAAGAATTTCTAAAGATTTATCTTGATGAAGACCAAAACGAAGGATGTTGATCGCCATCTTCGGTAAATACTTCATTTTCTTGTGCGATATGCGGTTACATATTTGCGATACTCGTCAGTACATCTTATAGCTTCGTTGTATTTAGCCTCGTTCTTATTTCAGAATTTGATATTACTTGTTTAGATCGATAAAGATCTACATGATGTAAATCGGATATCAAACAGAAGACACGTATCCTTCTTGAACGCCTGGTCTTATTCCTGTTGTGCTTTATCAGGGATCCCTGTAAATCGTTCGGTTTTATCGATTGAGAATTCGGATTACTATTTCGTCGGTATCGTCTTGTTGTTTCTGCATTGCTTATGGCTGTTATTATGACGTTTTAATAAGTACAGATGATTTGAGGACATCCGAGGGCTGTATTTTAATACATGATAGTAGGAGCCGAAGTTTATCCCTTGTAGAATCAAAGGGTTTCTTCCCTTTCACTAAGAGGACATTGAAGTTACCAATAATGTCTGTTGTCCATATTACAACGCTCCGGGTTTGATATTTTCCTTTCTGTGGTGTCCACACTTTCTTTCGGTGCTATAATTTCATCTCTTGGTGTGACTTTTGAAATGCGTGTGACTTTGGATGCTGCGATTTTGTTAAATCCCATAAAACAAAACAGATCACAATATTACCTAGCGCCTTCATTCAGGATGACAAATTAAGTCAAGGAAACATTTGAATTTTCGAAAACGTATATGTTGTAAAGTGTGATTTCTTATTTAAAATGGGTCAGGGAAAACTCCTGTTGTCCCTGAAAGATTCTCTATGAGTGTGTTGTACAGAAACGCCGCTAATGAACTCGTCGAGAACAGTTATTCGAATGAGATGAAGATATATCGGCTATATATATATATATATGAACACGATCGTGATTGATCGAGATAGAAAGTGCCGTCCTCGAGGTTAGAAAATGGACCCAACACTAATCAGGGCAAGTGGAAAGTCGTGCTCGGCGACCACAAATGGATGAGAATCTTTTAAACAATTAATTATGAAAAACAAAAGTCTGACGGTAAAATCGATATCTAAGTTACAATCGACCTCCTTTTTAGCGGCATGTACAAGGGACATACTTTGACCTCGGCTTGTATACCAAGGCATAAATAGTGTAATGGATATTTTCTCATTTCAGCAAAACTGCTCTAGAGCCGAAAGTTCCTCAAATATATGAGAACGTTCTTATTGGTTATCCAGATGCTGCCTATTCTTTTTAATATTTCATGTATTGCTGTTTCTCCGAGTCAAAAACGAGCATTACGGTCGACAGCGAATATCCAATTTACCAGCTAATTTAATTAACTTTTCTTTTTTCTTAATATGAACAAAAAATATTTCAGTGCGTTTTCGAAGACAATTATTGACTTTTCATGAGGAACACCTATAAACAAGTGTCTGAAACACAATAATTTCAATATTGTACACCATACTGTGTTGAACATTACGAAAAAGATTTAATATTTAAACATAAAAAACTATCTAAATTGAAAACACTGCTATGTCTCGAATAGTATTCATTCGTATAGTGGCACAGTTCAGGGCATACGCATGCATTTAACGTTCGTCGAAAATTATCCGATTTATAAAAAAGTACTAAATTTACTGAATTGTGGGGTCAGTGCACCTCCTCATCAAGATTTTGGCATTCCTTTCGATCACTGTGTAGTTTCTTCTGTCGCTTCCTAGGTTTCAACATTTATTCCCTTAGCATCACTGACTATCCCTAGAAGGACGAAACAGTTGTATGATGTAGCATCACTGACTATCCCTAGAAGGACGAAACAGTTGTATGATGTAGCATCACTGACTTACCTTAGAAGGACGAAACAGCTGTATGATGTAGCATCACTGACTATCCCTAGAAGGACGAAACAGCTGTATGATGTAGCATCACTGACTATCCATAGAAGGACGAAACAGTTGTATGATGTAGTATCACTGACTTACCCTAGAAGGACGAAAGAGCTGTATGATGTAGCATCACTGACTTACCCTAGAAGGACGAAACAGTTGTATGATGTAGCATCACTGACTTACCCTAGAAGGACGAAACAGTTGTATGATGTAGCATTACTGACTTACCCTAGAAGGACGAAACAGCTGTATAATGTAGCATCACTGACTTACCCTAGAAGGACGAAACAGTTGTATGATGTAGCATCACTGACTAACGCTAGAAGGACGAAACAGCTGTATGATGTAGCATCACTCACGAGTTCTAGAAGGACGAAACAGCTGTATGATGTAGCATCACTGACTAACGCTAGAAGGACGAAACAGCTGTATGATGAAGTTAAATCCATCGTCTTGCTGCACCGTATCTTCACGATTTGTCTTTTTGTACAATATTTCTGTAAGAGACAGGGTCGTATGAGGAGAGGCAGGAGGGAACTTGAACTTGGGGAAACCAACAGAAAAACTAACACAAAGAAAGAAAGGGAATGACAATATGAAGTATTATAGCATCAGATCATCGTTCTTCTCCTGCAGGAGATCCTGTTTAATATGCAGTTTGTAAATGCTCCATGTCTTTGAAAGTAAATCACATATCGTGTAAAGATGATCGTTGACATGACAAGAAACGTTTGGAAAAGCACATGTGACTAAGTGCAAATATAGAAACGCTAAATCAAAGAAAAAATACGCAAAATCTATCCCTTTGAACAAGGTAGGCCTCGGTCCGTGTAGTGGTTTTGTTAAGTTCGTTTTAATGTCGTCTTGAGTTACTTCTATACCGTTCCAGTGAACTGTCATTCAACAGAGTATGACACAGCAAAAGAATGCTGTTGGCACTCTATGCTAATCACTAGGTACTGTATCAGCCGTCAGTTTTAAGTTGATGGAAAATGTACTAACACTATTGTTTTAACACAGGTATGCAACTCAACTGGTGTGTGCACGTGGGGTGGCGAATTAGAAGTGAAATACGTTTATGTACCAGAAGGTGTACCTATCAGGTGAGTACGATTAGGATACCACTGGAATATAATCAGGCATTGAACTGTCTTGTCATGCAATGTATGATCGTTATAAATGAAGTGAGGTTTGCACGCAAGCATCATATTATGCATTTGAAAATAATGTTATCCGTGTCTGGTAACTGTTTTATTTCAGTTATTTCCTCTTCTGACCAGACAAACAAATCAGTTAGTAGCATAAATTCTTAGCCATCTGCTGTTTGCAGACGCTGTTTCTGTCTCCTCTTGTGTGTTTTATATAGTCGGGTCGGGTTGGGGCATCCTACTGGGTGTCCTTGGCAGTATACTTCAGTGTGGTAGCACTATAAAGTCGACTTCTGATCCGCGCTATCACAAGGAGGCTTAAAGAAACATGTCGCCGCCTCCCATAAACACACGCATTCAAATATTCCTGGAGGTCGTCGTTAAGTGACAATAGCTGTTGATAAGAAGCAAAACAATAAAAAAAACCCAACAAATCTTCATTGTTTTCTAATATAATGTCATTTCTTATTGCAGAATATGCCTAAACGTGTCTGAAGAAGGAATATTCACTGTAAGAAAAGTTCCAAAAGACTCGTTTGAGTCTTGTATTATGCCTTCCGCTGAAAATATGGCCGGCAGTATACAAATTGGCAATGATACAGATCGGGAGTGTTCAGAGGATTTGTCTCTTGATATCGGATCTCATTTCTTTATAGGTAAGCTTTCACTTTCTATTAAAATTCATTTTTAGGGAGAATGTATATATTCTATATTGTTTTGTTTTGTTTTGCATATAATCCTCATTTCTTTCTCGTTTTTCGTTT